>NC_137148.1:10383755-10676255 GCF_951394435.1 Stenella coeruleoalba | reverse complement strand
ACAATGACTGAATGAGAATTCCTGTTGCTCCATATCCTTGTCAGCTTTTAACATGTTCATTTTGGGGGATTTTAGCCATTCTAAGAGATGCACCATCATATCTTATTGATGTTTTAATTTTCAATTTCCTAATGATATTTCATATTGAGTATTCTCTTTTATACCCGTTTATATACATATACTCAAAATATATACATATTTTCCTTGGGTAGATGTCTGTTCATACCTCTTGATCATTTTTTAATTGAGTTCTTTGTTTTTCTTATCATTGAGCTTTTAAGTGTTCTTTGTATATTTGGATGCTCTTCCTTTATCAGACATGTGTTTTGCAAATATTTTCTCCATATCTGGGCTTGTCTTTTTATTCTAACAATACTTTTCACAGATGAAATTTTTTTTTAATTTTAAAAGTTCTACTTATTATTGTTTTCTTGCATGGATTGTGCTTTTGGTGTTGTTTAAAAACTCAACTCTAAACCCAGGGTCCATAGATTTTATCCTATGCTATCATCTAGAAGTAGTATAGCTTTGCGTTTTACATTTTAGGTCTATGATTTATTCTTTTTGAGCTAATTTTTGTGAGCAGTATGAGTGTTTAAATTCTTTTTTTTTTAATGGATATCCCATTTTTTCAGCACCATTTATTGAAATGCTATCTTTTCTCATTTGAATTGCATTTGCTCCTTTGTCAAAGATCACTTGACTATATTTGTGTAGGTATACTTCTGGGTCTCTATTCTGTTTCACTGATTTATTTGTCTATTCTTTTGTCAATCCCATGCTGTTTTGATACTGTAGCTTTGTGGTGAGTCTTGAAATTGGGTAGTGATAATCCTTCAGTTTTGTTCCTCTTCAGTATTGTGTTGCTATTCTTGGCCTTATGCCTTTCCATATAAACTTTAGATTCAGTGAGTTGGTATGATAAAATAGCTTGCTGGGATTTGGACTGGGACTGGATAAAATCTACATTAAAACATGGGGATAACTGCTATCTTAAAAATACTGAAGCTTACACTCCATGATCAAGGGATATATTTAGATTTTTTGTGATTTCTTTCATCAGAATTTTGTAATTTTCCGGACATAGATTGCATATTTTTGTTAGATTTATACCTAAGTATTTTATTTCTTTTGTTGCTAATGTAAATGGTATTGCACTTTTAATTTCAAATAACAATTGCTAGTATATAAGAAAGTAATTGACTTTAGTATATTAACCCTGGGTCCTAAAATCTTGCTGTAATTGTTTATTAGTTGCAGGAGTTTATTTTTGTCAATTCTTTTGGATATTCTACACAATCATATTACCTGTAAATACAGTTTTATTTCTTCCTTTACATTCTGTGTATCTTTAACATCATTTTCTTTTCTTACTGCATTAATCAGGACTTTTGTTATGATGTTGAATAGAAATGGTGAAAGAGAATATCCTTGTCTTATTCCTAATCTTAGGGGAAACGCATACCGTTAAGTATTATTATGTTAGTTGCCAGTTTTATATAGATTCTCTTTATCTAGTTGAAGAAGTTCCCATCTATTCCTGCTTTGCTGAGAGATTTTATCATTATTGCATGCTGAACGTTGTCAAATGCTTTTTCTACTGTTGCCAAGTGGAGTTGCATTTTAGAAATTTGGGTGTATATTATTTGTATGAATGTTTTATCTTAAATATTTGAGAAATACAAAGATGAATCCTATTATTTTTAGGATACTTTATGAGGTAACCAGTAAAATATTTTTACTAAATATAATAAAAACTAAAATAATGAATGTGTCTTTTATATACTGGATTTGCCGTGTCATGATTATAGGATCATTTTTTAATTGTGAAATATGGACCATTTGTAACCTGCTATTTGAGGTAAAATAGACGTATATCTGATATTTGACCAAGAGATGAGTGTTTTGTGTTTTTTGTATGAGACCCTGATGGTTGGAAAATTTTTAATGCTGGAGTAAAATTAATCTGTTTAGGATAAACTCTATACAGAAAACATGTAATTGATAAAACAATTATTTTGGTCTTTTGATTGAGTTGTAATCCATACACAATAAAATGCACCGATTTTAATTGTATCATTCAATGACTTTTTAAAAATATACAACCACCAAAATCATAAGACAAGACAATTCTATCATCCAGAAATTTCACTTCTGACACTTTGTAGACAATATTCTCCTCCACACAGACCTCCAGGGAGCCACTGATTTGCTTGCTGTCACTGTAGTTTTGCTTTTCTAGAATTATATGTAAATGCAATTATACCATACGTATTATTTTGTCTGTTGAGGAACTTTCCTCAACATAATTCTTTTGAGATTCACCCATATTTTATAAATAGAGAAAATACTTTTCTTTATAGATTAAATTCAACTTTGGGAAAGTGAAAGAAATTAAGCAGGAGGCCCAGAGGTAGTCAAGATTTGTCTATGCTTCAGTATCAATTTTCCTTATAAACTGGCCACTTTGGTTTTTTTTTTTTTTTTGCTTTTTCTTTTTTTTAATTCTTATTGGAATATAGTTGATTTACAATGTTGTGTTAGTTTCATGGGTACAGCAAAGTGAGTCAGTTATACATATAAGTACATGCACTCTTTTTTTAGATTCTTTTCCCATATAGGTCATTAAAGAGTATTGAGTAAAGTTCCCTGTGTTTTACTGTAGGTCCTTATTAGTTATCTATTTTATATATACTGTAGGAGTGTGTATATATCAATCCCAATCTCCCAGTTTATCCCTTCCCCCCCTTATCCTCTGGTAACCATAAGTTTGTTTTCTACATCTGTGACTCTACTTCTGTTTTGTAAATAAGTTCAATTGTACCCTTTTTTTAGTTTCCACATATAAGCGATATCATATGATATTTGTCTTTCTGTGTCAGACATACTTCACTTTGTTGACTGCAGATGGGCACATTAAGTCAAGAACTGGAGTTGGTCAATTTGGAGCATATCAACTTACAATTAAGCAAGCAGACATTCAGATAATTCATTACAATACTTTTTGTTCCTTTAACAATTTTTTCATTACTTACTCATTTTTATCGATCAAGTTTTACTGTTTTACTGATTGGGTCACTTCCCTTGGTCTTGACTTAAACCTTGGCTATCTTGCCAGCAAAATGTAAGATTATGATATGGAGTAAACATAAAGCAGTCTCAGGAATGACACAGATGATGGAAATTCAGAGGTGCACTTTATCTTTCCCTTCAGTATAACTGGAGCTTTTCCACTTGGCTCTGTTAAAACATCAAGCTGGTATGATCTGGCACTGGGAGGACTTATGAATTGTAAAACTATATAATGACAGGTATGTTTTTAAGATTGGAAAATAACTTCAGTTTATATGCTGGTGGAAATTATCTAATAGAGAGGAAAAAAAAATGATGGTGATGGTGCCATGTACATGATTGGGTACAGGGGTTTGAGAGCCAGAGTTGAGGTGCTGGTCTGTGATAGGAGCTTCCAAAGCAGTTTATCCATGCTGATAAGCAGTGAGCTCAAACACAAATGCAGATGGTGGGAAGCTGTGGTGGGAGGAGCTGATATAAGTTCTTTCTGGCTACTTCTTCATGAGGATGTGCAGTTATTAATAATGACCTTGGCCTTGAGGGACTGAGGTAGGCTGGAGGATAGAGTATTAACATAGAGATGATTCTAATGCTGAGAGGCTTGGGACATTGAAATACCTGAGCACTGGAACAGGAACAATGCTACATGAGTCACTTCTTGCACATTTTAGCTCTTGACTCATTTGGGTCTTTACTGTCCTTTTTCACTGTTAATTTTACCTTCAATTATACTTGCAGTATTGTGGAATCAATTAAATCCCAAAGAAAATTTTTCAGCTTTTTCAAATTTCCATTTTACAAGTGATAGTTAAGATTTGGAGAAGGTAGCACATGAACAGTAGCAGCCAGGAGTGTTTGTCTTCACATCTTAACACTTAAGTTAGGGTTGGTACAATGTTATATCTGTCTGCGGATCTGAAATCCCCATGTTATCTCGGGTGCTGATAGCAGCCACTGTAAAGTGCTTATGACTGGGACTTCTAACCTTGACATGAGTGGCGATGTATGATCAGGAATGTCATTCTTCCTGTGGATCTCACATTGGCCCCATCTTTTTAAGGCAGTGATCATTTTGTATGTCTCGGAAGGATAAACTTTACGTGTCTTATAAAATTTTGCTAATAAGTTATGAGGAGAAAATATAAACTCTTCCGTGAGTAAAACTGAAGATATCCAGCCTTTTTACAATTGATTTATTTTCTCTATTAGAAACCTTACCTTCTACTTAACTGCCACCGTTTAATTAAAGAGAGTCTGTAAGCTAGAATTAATTTATCTAGTAACTGAAGTTTTAAAACACTGCTGTATTTATTTAATGGTTTTATCCACCACAAACTAGAGATTTAAAATATATCATTAAATGTAATGATCAATAATGTTAAAAGTTGGACATTAAGCTTTATCTAATTATTTCAAGGCACTGTTATCTGAAATTTTATTTTTAGTAGGAATTCTATGGTACTAAGTTTCTTATAATGGTTTTAGTTGTATGTTTAAACTTAAAACAACAGTAGAATTTAGTTTTAACATTAACAACAGAGCTTTTAGATGTACAGTAGGCCTTGAAAAAGTGTTCCTTATGAAAGAATGTGGATGTCATCCGTAATAGATGATTTTGGGGAGAGAATATCTCATGGTTTCTTGTTTTCTTTCTCTTTTCCTTTTTCTTTCCTTTTTCTTTTTCTTTTTCTTTCTCTCCCCTCCCCACCTACAATGTCCACAACCCCTACCCTTCTCTGGATATTTTAGGGAAATGCTCAGTTCCTGCATTCTGCTGTGTGAAGTCTTAGCTGCTGGTATCACAGGCAATTAATTGTTGTAGAACAAAAAGTGAGTGGTCCACACTAATAATTATCCTGCAAGCAACTGAACTACTATTTTAATGGTGCTGAAATATCACTTTCCTTAACAATTGAAGGAAATGACTCTGATGTCAGCTGAGGAACCACTATACTGTCCATAAAGGAAATACCTTTACATTTTGTTACAATATGTAAGATTTAGTTAGATTGTGTGGGAGAATCAAAATCCCATACCCTTAGTCTGTGGTTAAAAAAAGCAAAACGAGTCTTTTCTGGCTGACTGGCTGTCTGAGACCAATTTTTGATTTGTTGGCAGTAAACCAGTGTAAGTAGCTTCATGTGAATGGGGGAAATATAGCATATTTTGGAACTGACTTCCACATATCCTGCCAGCTGAGCTATTTTTGATAAGATATCATGAGTGGGAAAGGGAATCAATCAATCAACAGCTCTCTCTTTCTTTTTCCAAAAGCAGTTAAAAGTGAGAATTATTTGTAAACATTATTTTCGTTTCCAAATCTTCTACCCACAACAGAACGATACAGATTTACATCCCGAGAAATTAGCATAACATATTAAGAACTCAGCCTCTAGAATTTAAACCCCCTTGTTTGGAATCCTGATTCCACCTTCTATCAGAAGGATGATGCTCATCAATTTACCCACACCCTCTGTTCTTCTGTTTCCTTATTTGTAACAGTTAAAGAACAATATGATCGCTAATATTGAGGGTTGTTTTAAGGATCTGAAGGGATAATATAAGTACTTTGAAGAGTCCTTAGCACACCGTAAGTGATTTTTTAAATGTGAGCTCTTATTATTTTCCCAAGAGCATTTGCCTCCACGAGCCCAGAGCAAGTATTATTGCACGTACAAGAAGCGTAAGCTGATAAAAAGCAAACTTCCGGTTCTCGTATAATAGAGAAGTACAAATTTAACTTGCACCGCAAATCAGTTGTCTGAAAATTGGGAGCTACTCTATTTTATCTCTGTCTCATCTGGTTTTCATTTGAGCTGACACTGACAGATTAGAAAAAACAAAACAAAATAAATAAATATACAAGTTGAAGTTAGTCTTACATGATTTTTTAAAATTTTTATTGAAAGACAGTTGATTTATAATGCTGTATTAATTTCAGGAGTGCAGCAAAGTAATTCAGTTTTATATGTGTGTGTGTGTGTGTGTGTATGTGTGTGTGTGTGTGTGTATATATATATATATATATATATATATATATATATATATACACACATATTCTTTTTGAGTTTCTTTTCCATTTTAGGTTATTACAAGATACTGAGCAGAGTTCCCTGTGCTATACAGTAGGTCCTTGTTGGTTATCTATTTTATATATAGTAGTGTGTGTATGTCAATCCCAAACTCCTAATTAATCCCTCCCCCTCCTTCCCCCTTTGGTAACCATAAGTTTGTTGGCTATGTCTGTGAGTCTGTTCTCTGTTTTGTAAATAAATTCCCTTGTATAAATTTTTAGATTCCACATATAAGCGATATCATACGATATTTGTCTTTCATATGATTTTTTAAATGTAATCTTTAGGTAAGCATCAATTTCTGTGGAAAAAAGAATAAGTCCTCCAGCTCTGCCCTCCACACACACACCCAAAATAGATTCAATGTCTGTGGCCAGACCTGACCCTGACTTTGTTCTAGTCCTTATGTATGCCCTGTTGGCATCTGCTTGCCTCTAGAACCGTATCCCTCTGTCCCCTGAGCACTGCTTGCCCCCCTGGTCCGAAGGGTGAGCTGCTGTAATAATTTTGTCTCCATCTGGAAGTATCCACTTGGGCAATGGCCACATCCTCCATCCTCCAATCATCCAGCACCCTCACCTCCAACTTCTGCCATGGGTCACCTTTGCCCATTAATCCTAACACTCTAAACTCAGGGACACTTCAGCAAAGATAATCGGCAGGTCCCCCTTCTCCTGGTCACATCACTTTGTTTTATGGCAGCTCCCCATGTTGGTGGTGAGATTGCATACCCATTCCTCAATGTGAATCAGTTATCCAATACTCTCCTCCCCTTCCTCCAATCCTCTGACTGTTTAGGGACAGAGGGTATTGGGAGACACCCCTCTGATATCCTATTCCCTCAAAACCAAAGGGACATGGAAAGAGGCTGGTTCTTCCACTCCTTTCCTCCCCTATGTCCACTCCCTCTCAAAAACCTGACCTGCCTATCATGGGTCAGACTTTTTCTGATGGAGAATATGTGTGATTTTGCTTTTGTTTTGAGCATTAGGGCTTCAGCCGATGAGTCTGTGTGGGGATTGTTCACCATAATTCAAAGCAAGTAAGTGTACATGTCACAATGTATAGACAAATATTTTGCAAGACTATTTTATCTCACTAACTTGGAAGAAGTCCGTATTAAGTAGTTAATAGATATATCTATAAAATAATGTTTTAGTGATATATCGCTATGTGATTTGGGGATGCAAGTCTCAGAGAAACTCAAAGAATTGAGAAATATTGCCAGAACAAATCCTTTTTTTTTTTTTCTGTTTCAATCTATGTGCCAAATAGTTTCATGCATATATTTTTAAATTAAACAAATCAGAAATGAACATACAAAGAAATAGAATAATGCTAAATTTAGTCTGACATTAGAAATAAATAAATTAAAATAAGAAATGGATATTGAATTGATTTTTAAAAGCTCCATCTACCTCAGTTAATAATGCATATCAATAACTCGTTATGTTTAATAGTTACATTTCAAAGCTTGAAATATATTATGTTGTGTTATCAACTGTTTACAAAAAAATATAATATTAACCAAATCAAGAAGAAAATAAAAAACAAATCCTGACATTGATGCCTTTAATAAAATGTATTTGGGCAAGTTACTTAACCATTTAGTACCTCAGTTCCCTTCTATCTAAGATGTGGGTAACAATATACTCTAAGTCACAGAGTACAGATATGTAATGAGTTAATGTATGTATGATACATATACTGGGACACAGCATGTGCTAATTTAAAATATTAAACCACATTACAATTACTGTAATTACATTACTATTATTAACATAGTTGATAAAATGTTAGTTTTATATTGCTGTTATAACAAATTATCAGTTTGTTAGTGGTTTAACACAACATTAATTTGTTATCAACAGTTATGCAGTTCAGAATTTTAATACAAATCTGAACAGATTAAAATCAAGTTGTTGACAGGGCTTCTTTCCGTTCTGGAGGCTCTAAGGGAGAATCCAATTCCTATGCTTATTTATTTTGTTGACATAATTTAATTCCCTATCATTGTAGGACTGATGTCCTTGTTTTCTTGCTGGATGTCAGCTGAGGGTCATTCCAGCTTCTAGAGACCATTAAATTCCTTGGTTTATAACCTGCTTTCTCCATCTGCAAGGCCAGCAATAGCAGTTGAATCTCACTCACACTTTTAATCTCTCTCCCCTTTTATTTTTCCTTCTGTTGTATCTCTCTCTCACCCAAGCTTCTGCCTTTGTCTTTCACCTTTAAGGGCTTTCTGATTGGATTGGACCCACTTAGATACCCCAGAATATGCTCCCATTTCATGCTTATCCTTAATCACTTCTATCTTTTTTACCATGCACAGTAGCATATTCATGATTCCAGGAATTAGGGAGTGATATCTTTAGGGGTCTATTATTTTGCCTACCATATACAAGATCTAAGTATTTTCATTTGTGTATTGATGTGGCAATAATTGAGAGTTGGTACCAAAGCATTAAGGTTTATTACTCATGTCATGATGTGGATCTGTGTATTGTCATTAAAGGCTTGTATTGTTTTCATAAAGACCTGAGTAAGAATGCACCACTCCAATAATTGTTACATAAGGTCCCTTTCTGTATTTAGTCTAAGACTTTGTCAGAAGTAAGACATAATTAATATATAAACCTTTTAAATATATTGCAAAATTGAAGACAACTCAAAATATCAAAATATTAGCAAGATAAATTTAACTATAGAACCCAATTTATCATTAAATTCTGTTTATGAGGAATAGTTAATGGATGGGAAATGCTTATCATATATTAAATTTGACAGGATGAAGATATCAAATTATTCAGTTATGTGCCCATTTTGTTAACTCAAATACATACAAAGAAAAAGATACAAATAACTTTCACCTACATTGAAACTATGATTGGATTTCCTTTTAATTTTTTAATACTTTTCAGCATTAGTCATAGTTTCTATAACTAGCTTAAAAATTTTAAACAGAGATTGTTTCCTTTTTCATGAGATGAAAAATAATGTTACCTCTTTGGTCTTTAACGTTTTCCCAAGGAATTATCACATGAGAAAACATCTCTGTGTCTCTTCGATGGTGAAGTGTAAGAAGTATGGTTTAATTGCAGAAAAGTTTGATTAGGTTCATGTGTAAATAGTACCAATTCCCATTAACCAGTATGACATTTACCAAGACATTCTTGTCATCCAGTAGAAGTTCCTACCTTGGGGTCATAATCGAAGATTTTGCTATTAAAACTATTTATGTCTAATACATTATGGGCTACATTGTCATTAATACACAGTATTTGTTTTCACTAATATCAGTATTGTTTCTACTTCATGTAAACTAGTCCTGCATCTTAGAGAAGTTCAGTGGATATATTTTCAAAATTATGTGAGTTTGAAGAGTCTGATCAAGAATTCAAAGAGTTGCTTTTCCTAGGGTCATGGAATCGACTTCACAATGACCATAAATGAAGAGAAGTTCACATACCAGAGAAACCTTGAAGGAAAAAAAAAAAACAATATATAGTAGGGAAAATAAAATAAGAGAGAGAGGGAATACTGAAAATGGCTCTAAGAGTTCTAGTCTAAGAGATTCAAAGGATGATGAAGAGGCTGTGCAGAAAAGATGGTGTGAGAACTTTGAATTGCTG
This sequence comes from Stenella coeruleoalba, assembly GCF_951394435.1. Lineage (NCBI taxonomy): Eukaryota > Metazoa > Chordata > Mammalia > Artiodactyla > Delphinidae > Stenella > Stenella coeruleoalba. The sequence goes on along the minus strand of NC_137148.1, from coordinate 10,666,477 downwards.
TTTACCTTGTGACACTCAGATAGTGTGGCTGTCTAGTTAAATAGAATAGTAAAGAACAAAGCAGTGCCCAAACTGATGAAAAAGATTGGGAACCAAAAACAGCCATAGGGAACTCTGTGATTAGATGCACCCAAGGCTAGATGGGTGTGAACAGCAGAGAAGTCCTGAGCATTGGAGAATCAAGAGCAGCAAAAGAAGAGTTAGCAAAAACATGTCTTTTCGGGGTTAGAACAGTCAGAAAATAAATCCATGAGTGAGAGTGCAAACACTGATTAATTTATCAAATATAGGCTGCTCTATCTTGAAACTTAATTCAATACCTTCCTTAGCCACCTTATCAAGAAGAAAATATTCATTACTAGAACACAGTTTTTTATGGCATAGATAAGGAGAGAAAATAAAAGAGAATACTTCCCTTTGAAATGTGTGGTTTGTTACCATATATAATGTGATAAAGAACACAAAATAGGCTGTTAAATCATTCCATTCTCTCTGGCGTGAAGCCATTAGCCTTGATTGTCACACAATTAGGTTCTGTTTTTTTAATATCGTCAGTTGATTTTTTTCCATCCCATTGATATATTTGACATAATACATCTTAGACCCTACTCACTGGTGATTTAATGTCTATCACTCAAGTTAAAATAATTTTGTTTCAAATGCAAGAGGCTTTGGTTAGCCTGACCCTATATTGATGTTAAAGTTAATAGCAAATAATATATTTTTCTATAATCTGTCACAAAAATAAGTATGGCCCATGTAGGGGCTGGCTTGATAAGTGTTCTCTGGTCCACATTCTCTTCATTACTTTATAGCCCCACTTTTCAAGAAACTATTCAAGATTTTGAGCATTTTTAAATATTTTATTAGGAAAATTTCAAGTGCACAGGAAAGTTACAATAGTTTTGTAATGATCACTGATATACTCACCATGTACATTCTACAAATAACATTCTACTGTATTTGTTTTTTTCCCATATATCTCTATGTATCATTCTGTCAATCCATCAATTATCCTAATTTTTCAATGGATTACACAATAAATTGCAGAAAAAATAACTTCCCGTTAAAAACTAATATGCCTATTATTAACTAGAATTCAATATTTATTAGGAATTTTTGTCTTTATGTAAAATTTACATAAAATGAAATGCATACATCTTGAGTGTACAGTCATTGTACTTTGGCAAATGCATACAAATGCATAGAAAATTTTCAATATGAGATGAAAAGGAAAATCAGAATGTAGAAAAAACAGAATGTTGAAAAAATAAAAAAGAAACAGAACAGCCAAGAATGATGGGACAATTTCAAAATGTATGATATATGCATTACACTAGAAGAGAGAGAGAATGGAGTAGAAGAAATATTTGAATTAATAATAGTTGAGAAATTTCCAAAATTAATGACAGGCACCAAACCATGAATCCAGGAAGCTCAGAGAATGGTAAGTGGGGTGTGGGGAGAAGGCACGTAAGCATGTCATATTCGAATTGCAGAACACCGGAGACAAAGAAAAAAGCTTGAGATAATTCAAAGGAGGGAGAGGAGAAAACACCATATTTATAGAGCAGTGAGCATAAGAAATCCAGTGGATTTCCTGTCAGAAACCATGCACTCAAAATAAATTGACTAAAAGATTAGATTTTTAGGTTTTCTCATCTCACACGCACACACACACACACACACACACACACACACAGAAATGGTAACTATGGTGAGGCTATGTTAATTAGCTTGACTACGGTAATTATTTCTATATATATATCACATTGCTCACTTTAAATATATACAATTTTTATTTAAAAAACTAAAAACTCATAGAAAGTGTTTTAAAAGAAAGTATAGTGAAATATTTAAAGTGTTAAAAAAGAACCCTAGAATTTTTATCCAGTGAAATTATGTTTCAAAAGTGAAGAAGAAATAGTTTTTCAAATGAACAAAAATTGAAGGACCCCCATCTCCAGCAGACCTGCAAGAAATGTTAAAAAAAAAATCTTCGAGAAAAAGTAATATGATACAGTTGGAACCTGACTGAGACAGCCTTCAATTTCCCCTCAACTTGACTAAATTTAGATAGGTATCTATCTGAGGATAGGCTCCTGGCTTACCGTTTCTTAGAAAATTTACTTTAGAAAACTTGAAATTGTAAATTCTTCCTCTGACCATTTAAGCTATAAAATTTCTGCAAAGGAGGAACATCTTTCTTGAAGACCTGGGAGTAGGACCCCCTTTGAAATGCAGCCACGAAGAAAGATGGTGACCCTTTTGCCCAGTCTCAGTGGGTGTGTAGGAGACTGAGAAGCAGCAGTCAGCACACACAGATGCCTAATCACACTGGCCAAACACTCTTCCCAACATCCCCCCTAGCTCACCCCAACATTTAAAAAACCCCCATATTGTTTTAGCTGAGTTGATCACTACCTCTCTCCCTTATTGCATTAGTCTTAACTAAATTCTTCCTTGCTGTTTTTTTTTTTCTTGCTCTTTTTAACAAATGTCCAATTGCAACTTTTCTTTTAAAAAACTCAGATCCATGTAATGGAAGAGGGTGTAGAAGGAATAAATTAATATGAAATAAAACCTTGATTTTTTTAAATTTACTCTTAACTAATTTAAAAATAACTGTTGTCTATTTAAAGTGATACAAGTCAAAAATATTGGATAATTATTGCATACAAATAAGTGAAAAGAATGGCAACAATATTATAAGGGGTAAATAGGAGGAACTGGGATTGTTCTAAGGTACTGTATTGCACGTGAGGCAACTGTAGTTATTTGAAGATGGATTTCTATTAGGTAAAAATGTATATTGGAAATTCCAGAGCAACCACAAAAATGTTAAAATAAAAAAGTATGCTTTAACATGCTAAGAAAGAAGATAAAATGGAATTATAAAAAATGCTCAGGTGAAACCAGAGAGGACAGAAAAAGATGAAGAATAAAAAAGAAACAAAGAACAAATGGAATGAATAGAAAACATTTACAAACATGGTATGTTAATCCAACTAAATTGATAATCATTTTAAAGGAAAATAGTCTAAAGGCACCAATTAAAAGAAAGACATTGTCAGAGTAGATTAAAACAAGCAAAAGTCCAAATATATGGTATCTACAAGAAACCCCCAGTGTAGGGGAAGCTCATGTATGGCGGGTGGAATTGGGTTAGCTAGGTTTTGTGGTCTCCCTATGGATTGACAGAGTACCACAGGTTGCATGGATTAAATAAGAAAATTTATTTTCTCACAATTCTGGAAGGTAGAAGTCTGAGATCAAGGTGTTAGCAGGGTTTATTTCTCCTGAGGCCTCTCTCCTAAGGTGGTCATGGTTGTCCTCTCCTCCCAGTGTCTTCACATTGTCTTCCTTCTGTATGAATATGTGTCCTAATTTTCTCTTTTTATAAAGACCATAGCCATATCGGTTTACAGCTCACATTAACAACTTCATTTTAACTTAATTATCTTTTTAAAGGACTTATCTCCAAATATAGTGACTTTCTGAGGCACTGGGCGTTAGAACTTCAACATATGAATTTTGCAGGGGCACAGTTCAGCCATAACACTTGGCTGATCTGAATAATTGTATGGGCTGCCTGGGATAGGGTCTATCTCTAGCTGTCTGGTACCTGGACCCACAGCAGTTAGGGCAGGCGCCTAATGGCCTGCATATGAGAACCCATTTAATGGCTATGGCTGGAGTGTGGGTTTAATCAGCTGCTCAAGAAGAGGAACCTGATGGTCCTCTGATCAGGGCCTCAAAATTAGTTCAAGAAAAATTTAAAAAAAAAACAGGTATATTACAATATTGTACCATTTTGAGCAAAATATAGAAATCTTTGGAACATACACAGTTATTCATCCTCCATTTCTTTTTTACCCCCCATTCTTCCTGCCACAGTATACGTATGTATTACGTTTGAATGCACTGTTTAATTTTTTTCATTTTGAAATAATTTAACACTCACTTAAAAGTCACAGAAATAGAGGAGAAAATTCTCAGGTTCCCTTTACCCAGCTTCACCAGATGGTAATATCTTACACAACCACAGTACAATTATGAAATCCAGGAAATTGACATTGGCCGATTTTTTACCTGTCCTCATTGATGTGTTTGTGTGTGTAATTCTATAATATTTTATATCAGGGACAGATTCTTGCAGCTACCAGCACAATCAGGATAGACAATATTACATCAGCCCAAAGAACTCCTTTGTGTTAACCCATTACAGTCACATCATCTCTCCATGTTTAAACACTGGCAACACTATTTATCTTTTCAGGAATGTTATACAAGTGGAACAATCTACTGTATAACTTGTAGAGATGGACTCTTCTCATTCAGCATAGTGCCTTTGAAAGTCATCCAAATTATTGTGTGCATCAATCAATTACTCCTTTGCATTGCTGAATAGTGGTATACTATTGTATAAATGAATCACAGTTCCTTTGTTCTTTCATCCTTGAAGGATATTAAGAAGTTGATAGTTTGGGGCTATCACAAATAGAGCTGATATGAACATATGTATTCTGGTTTTTCTCTGACTATAAGTTTTCATTTCTCTAGGGTAAATATGTTGAAGTGAGATTGCTGGGATGTATGATAACTCTATGTTTAGTTTTATAAGAAGCCATCTTCTTCAGACTGACTACACATTTATATTTCCACCAGCAATGTGTGAGAGATTTCATCACTTCACAGCCTCGCTTGTACTTGGTAGAGTAACTTTATTATTTATTTATGTTACCCATTCTGGTAGGTGTGTGGTGATACCTAATTTTTGCTTCAATTTCATTCCCCTAATGACTAACAGTTTTGAATACCTTTTCATATACTAATTTGCCCACCAACATATCCTCTCTGGTTATGTGTATTCAATTTTCTAATTGGATTATTTGTTTTCTTAGAGAACCATTTTAATATTCCGAATACAAATCCTTTGCTGAATATGTGATTGGTCAATATTTTCTCCCATTATGGGGCTTAATAGTGTCTTTTTCCTAGGTAGTCTAATTTATCAATGTTTTTCTTTTATGGATTTACAAACTTAATCATAGGTCACATAGATTTTCTCTTACAGTTTCTTCTAAAACTATTAAAGTTCTAGATTGAAAATTAATACTAGGGCTTCCCTGGTGACGCAGTGGTTGAAAGTCCGCCTGCCGATGCAGGGGACATAGGTTCGTGCCCCGGTCCGGCTGGGCCTGTGAGCCATGGCCACTGGGCCTGTGTGTCTGGAGCCTGTGCTCCACAACGGGAGAGGCCACAGCGGTGAGAGGTCTGTATACCACAAAAAAAAAAAATTAATACTAATAACCAATTTCCAGTGACTTTTGTGTAAGACATGAGGCTTATGTCATGAATTATTATTTTGCCTATGTATGAGCAATTGTGTCAACCATACATTTGAAAAAAGACCACATTTTTCTTTATATCTATTTTAAAATTCAGTTGTGCCTACTATTGGAGATTTGTTTCTCATTCCATTGATCCATGTGTCTCCGTATCCCTATGCAAAAATCACACATTTTTTTTACCACAGTAGCATATACTGTTGTGATCCCCCCAAATGTTTTCTTTCTGTTTAAAATTATTTCAATTGTTCTAGTTATTTTTCCTTTTCATATGAATTTAGAATTAACTCTATGTACAAAAATTCGTCTGGAATTTGACAAGAAATGAGTTAAACTAAGCATTCCTTAGTATTCCATATATTCAGGTCTTCTGATTTCTTTCATCAGCATTTTATAGTTTTCAACGTGTAAGATCTTGTACATGTTTTGTTAGATTTATTTGAAACAATTGTAAATCATATTGTTTTTATTTTTAGTTTTAAAATGTTCAATGAAAACATATAGATGGAGTGATTTTTTTGTATGTTGATCTTACAACCTTGTAAAAATCACTATTTGTTCTAGAAGATTCTGTAGATACCTTGGTATTTTCTACACAAACAGTACTGTCGTATGCATTTAGGGACAGTTTTAGCCCTTTCTTTCCAATATGTATGCATTTTATTTTCTTATCCTTCCTTATCTCACTGACCTTCTTGAAAAGGAATGATGAGAATGGGCATCATTGCCTTCTTCTCAGTCTTGGAAGGATGGCACTCAGCATTTCACCATTAAGTATGATGTTAAGTGTGGGGTCTTTTGTAGATGCCTTTTTTATCAAGTTAAAGAAGTTCCCTTCAAATATTTGTTTATTCAGAGTGTTAAAGTGCATATTAGATTTTGTCAAATGCGTTTTCTCCATAAATTCATACAATGTTTTTTCTTCTTTTAACTGCTAATATGGTGGATTATACTGATTGATCTCTGAATATTGAACTAGCTTTCCATTCCTGGAATAAACTCCACTTTGTTTATTTTCATCTCCAAATCTCTTTCAAATGCATTAATAATATTTCCCTTTTGATAATCCTCTCAAATGAAAAAAGGAATCATTTCCTTAATTAATTCAGGTTTTTGGCTAATTTTTAAAATGTGAATTAAGATGCTAATCTTGCCTGAAATAAAGTTTAGATCCTTATCCCCTTATCAGTATTTCACAGGCAATTATTTCTGGTAATTTCATCTCTTAGGGTTTCATTAAGATATAACATTTATTGCTTAAAAACATTCAATAACACATCTGATGCTGGCTTAAAACCATTCTTTTACTTTCTCTGCCATGTAACATGTATAACATAGACGTCTTTAAACCAATGTATGATATGCTTTCATTTTCTTCTCAACATACTAGTCATTATAGTTCATTCAAAATAAAAGAACTGTTTGATGCTCCAAACTGAATGCTGCCATCAAAACCAATATACATAAATAATAAAGCTTGGCATATATGCATCTTACAATCATTAAAATAATCTATGCACAAGATTTCATTAAGGCATAAATAAAATTTTTAAATAAGCACATATGAATACAGTTACTTTGATGAGTATGCTGAAATAAATTGTCTTTGTGAAATTCTAAACAACGTAAATAAAATATTAATTTCAATTGACTGTATAATAACCTGTTATATAGGAAAAATGAATTCAAGCTATCATTTGCACATTAAGGATTTCTTCTACAGTTCTGATAGGAGAAACATGTTTAACTTTATGGATTTAATTTGAAATTATTTGTTTACTGTTGAATTTGATCATTTTTCCCATATGCAACTTATATTTTTTATGTTTTTTACTTATAATTATTAGTATTAGTATAAGAATTAGTATTTAAACAATAATTATTTTGTTATTACTATTATTATCATAAGTAATAATGTCTTTTTTGCTCTTTACTTTTTGACAGGGTCAATCCTTTAAATAATCAATATCCCTCTTTTTGTAAATATGAATTAAGGGCTCAGTAAATTTTGTTGAATATTTGGTGTTATGAAAATCAACTAAAATAGATATATAGTAGTCAGATTTAGTTAATGTGACAGAAACAAAAAAACTTTCCATCAATTATGATTTATGATATTTATGAAAACTGTAATATATCAGTGATTTTCAAAGGATGGACGAAACTGAAACAAGAGGAAAAGTCCTCTAAGGAAATTATTAGAATCAGTCAGGAAATGTTTAACACATCTCTTATGACCCATACATGATTATATTCCACATCCCATAACAGCAGTAATAAGAATCATAATAAACATAATACAAGTGTAAAACAAAGCACATCTAGCCATTTTACCTCATAATGGATCACTGTTACTGATTATGCTCATTGTCAGATTAGAAAAAATGTTTCACTAGAAGAAAAATTATGTAAAGCTTTTAATAACTGGTTATTAGTTATATTTTTCTTTATCAGAGTTTCCTCATCTATAAAATAAAGACTAAAATAAAGAGCTGTAAGGGCTCTTCCAAGATTAATAATATTTTACTGTACTTTTTTTTTTTATTTCCTGATTCATCACATACAGCTTAAAAGTTAAAAAGAAATGTTAAAATCCTTTATGAAACTTTTAATAAAGTGATTATTAAGTGTGAACAGCATAAAATATTTATTCTTATTATTATTTCAGCAATACAGGTGGTACCTAGAAAGATGTGTTTCTGGAATTGGATGAATTGCTAGTATGTAGCAAAAAAAAAATCTTACAGTTGGTTGTGATGGTTCATTTTACATGTCAACAGGGCTAAGCCATGATACCCAGATATTTTGTCAAATAACATTCCAGATGTCTCTATGAAATATTTTAGATGAAATTAACATTTAAATCAATGGAGTTTGAGCAAAGCAGATTAACCCCATAACGTGGGTGGGCCTCATCAAATCAGTTGATGGCCTTAAGAGGAAAAGACTGAAATCCCCAGAAGAAGAAGGGATTATGCCTCCAGACAGTCTTTGGATGCAAGCTGAAACATCAACTCTTCCCTGGATTTCCAGGAGGGGGTTATATCCCCTGGTTTGCATAGCACGCAATTAACATGATTCTCAAACACTGATGTAGGATGAAGCATAAGTAGAAGAGGGTGTGCCAGTTTATGCAGTATCTCCATAAAGGCAGTGCTAACTATGAGGAAAGTTATATTGGTTTGTTGCTGCTTACTGCCTTTGAAGTGCTAATGGAAGAAAGTAACTATGTTGGTCAAACAACTATAAACTCAGGGCATGTTATGACAGCCAGAAAACCTCTGTATTACTTTCCTAAGTAATACTTTCTTAAGTGCCACAAACTAAATGGCTTAAAACAATAGAAGTTAATTCTCTCATAGTTCTAGATGCTTTAAGTCTGAAATCAACATCTTGGCAAGAAAGATCTTGCATTGCATTTTCCTAGATTCTCTGGTTTTCTCTTCATATAAGGATGCAAGTCATTGAATTAGGATCCACTTTAATCCAATATGATTTCATCTTAACTAATTATACCTTCAAAGACCCTATTTCCAAATTAGGTCACATTCTGAGGTCCCAAGTGGACATGAACTTTGGCGAGACACTATTCAACCCAGTATAGTTATTATGAACAGTATTGAAAGAACCCCATTTCTTATATTTAGGAGAGTGACTATGGTGGAAATCAATTTCAAGATTGCATTTTGAGGAAAATAAATTACAAAGAAAGTTGAATTCACACCTCTGGCAAGTCTCTTTGTGGTAGACAGAATTTTGAGATGACACCCAAGATTTCCATTCCTGGTAGGTATACACATTCTTCCAGGTATTCAATCAAACACTAACTTAGGTACTGCTATAAAACATCTTGCAAATGTTTTTAATGTTCTAAGCAAGTTGAACTTAAAAAAAGAGATTATTCTTAGTAAGACTGGCCTAATCAGGTGACCCCTCAATGAGACAATTCTTCCCAGTAAAAGACATTTAAAGCAAGAGAAGTATTCAACACAAAGGAGGTTAGCCATTGCTGTCCTTGAAGATGAAAAGTCCACATTCTTCAAGAAATGTGACAGGCCTCTTTGAGCTGAGCTCTGCTACCAGCTGCCATCCAGCAAGGAATCAATACCTCAAGCCACAATGTCAAGGAACTGAATTCTGTCACAACCACATGTGCCTGAAAGAGGAAAGTTATCTTCAGATGATAGCACAGCCTAGTTGACACCTTGATTTTAATATTGTGAAAACCTGAGCAGAGAATGCAGTTAGACCTGCCCAGATTTCTGACCTATAGAGTTAATAAATGGGTGTTGTTTTCAGTTCATAAATTTGTGGTATCTTGTTTGCAGCAGTAGAAAAATAATACTCTCCTTCACTAAAATGCTGGTTTTGATGAGGAATTAGTAGGACCTAAATCCCTGGATATGCTTGAAACCCCAGAGCCCCTAACTTTTGAAACGTCCCATCCACTTTGCTGGTAGATATCAGGCCCCTGCTTCTCTGAAGACCACAAAAAGTCTTATTCTCAAGTGATTGCTCTGAAATATGACAGACCATGATATTCCTAAGAATGAGATAGATGGGCAGACAACAAGGATGTTGATTGACCCATATTACCCAAAATGATGAAGATCAGAGAGCTGAAGTCTTATGAGTCACATTCACTGAAAAATTGCAATTCTTTACATTATTCAGAAGTTGCTATTCTTACAAAGCATTGAAAGAGTCTTTTAAAAGCTTAGTTAAGGGATCAGCTTCGGGGAATATTCTATTGGATTATAGGACTGTCTTTTAAGTAATTATATATATTTTTCCACTAGCAACTGTGTAATGCTATGGTGCAATAGACAGAATATATAAGCTTGGAGATCAAGGTGTGAAAGTAAGAATGGTTTCTCTCATCATTAATTCTAGTAATGCACTAGGAGAATTTGTCCTTCCGGTGCCTGCAATTTTGGCCTGCTAGCAACTTCTGTCCCTAAGCGAGGGATGCTTGTATGAGGAAATTCAACAGTGGTTCTTCTCATTGTAAAGCTACAATTACTGCCTGGTCATTTTTGGTTCCTCATGTTTGTAAGCCAAGCACATAGAGAATTAATTATCCTTGCAGAGATATCAGAGCATGATTATCGTAAGGTGACAGAAGTGCTATTGATAAAGAGACCAAGGAGGAGTGTGTCTAGAACTCAAGGATTTCCTGGATATTGCATTTCTGGTAATAATTGTAAATGGGGGAATTTTACAATTATTTAATTACTACAATTGAAAACTTCAGCCTGACAAGGGCAATGTAAAGAGGATTCACATGGAGATTGGGGTTTTCCCACTGAGCAGAGCCATGGGCCAGTGGAAGTGCTGGCCTTGGGTTGGGGGATGTAAGATGGACTGTAGAAGAAGAAGGTCATGATTTGCAATTGTGGCTCCAAGACACACTGCAGCATAGGGGACCATGGCTTTTTCCCTTGTTTGTACTGTAGTGAGTCTTTTATTTGTACTCATTTATAAAGGGTGATCAGCCATCAGTTGAAGAATCTTGACAGGATATAACAAACCGAATGTTGTGCATGAGAACCTGAGTATTGCAAGAGTTGACTGGGAGCAGATACTGGCTTTACCAGCCGTAAACAAGAAGCAAATCCATAAAACATTGTAATAAAATGCACTGCATGGAAGGAAAAAACCCAAGATTAATAAACAGCATAATCAATGCTGAAGGAAACAGTAATAATTCAGGAAACAGGAGCAAACTTTCAAATTACTGGTCTTCAACTTACAATGGGGTTACATCCCAATAAACCCATTGTAAATTAAAAATATTTTACATCAAAATGCATTTAACACACCTAACCTACTAAACATTATAGCTTAGCCTAGCCTACCTTAAGGGTGCTCAGAACACTTACAGTTGGGCAACATCATCTAACACAAAGCCTATTTTATAATAAAGTGTTTATTATCTCATATAATTTATTGAATACTGTACTAAATGGAAACAGAATAATTGTAAGGGGGCAGAATGGTTGTAAGTGTATCACCTCGGAATGGTGTGGCTGATCGGGAGCTGCAGGTCACTGTTGCTGTCCAGCTTCACCAGAGAGAACTGAGCCACACATCACTAATCCAGGAGACAATCAAAATTCAAAATTCTCAGTATGGTTTCTATTGAATATGTATTACTTTTGCACCATTGTAAAGTCAAAAACCCTAAGTTAAACTATTGGAAGTCAGGGACCTTCTGTAGTTTAATTTATATTCTAAGAGATATATGAGAAGATATTTTATCCTCAAAAAATAATAGGTTAAAGATTATGCACAACAAAACAGTCAACAAAATGAAAAGGCAACATATGGAATGGGACAATACTTGCAAACCATATACCTGATAAAGGGTTGATATACAAAATATATAAACTCATATAATTCAATAGCAAGAAAAAAATTGATTAAAAAAATGGGCAGAGGAACTGAATAGATGTTTTTCTGAAGAAGACATCCAAATAGCCAATAGGTACATGGAAGAATGCTCAATATAGCTAATCACTGGGGAAATGCAAGTCAAAACCACAATGAGATACTGCCTCATACTTGTTAGAATGGCTGTTATGAGAAAGACAATGGTAACAAGTATTGGCAAAGATATGGAGAAAGGGAACACTTGAGCACTGCTGGTGGGAATGTAAATTGGTACAGCAACTATGGAAAACAGTTTAGAAGTTCCTCAAAGAATTAAAAATAGAACTACTGTATGATCCAGCAATCCCATTTCTGGGTATATATTCTAAGGAAATAAAAATGGTATCAAAAAGATATCTGCACCACTCTCATGTTTATTGTAGCATTATTCACAATGGTCAAGGTATGGAAACAACTGAAGTTTCTGTCAAGAAATGAATGGATAAAGAAGATGTGAGATATAGATATACATACACACACAAAGGATATACAGACACACAAAGGAATATTATTCAGCCACGAGAAAGAAGGAAATCCTGCCATTTGCATCAACATGAATGGACTTGGAGAGCATTATGCTAAGTGAGATAAGTCAAACAGAGAAAGAAAATTACTGTATGATATCACTTATATGAGAAATCTAAAATAGCCAGACTTGTAGAAACCAAGAATAGAATGGTGGTTACCAAGGGCAGAGGATGAAAGAAATGGAGAGATGTCAGTCAAAGGGTATAAACTTGAAGGTAGAAGATAGGTTCTGGAGATCTATTAAACAACATTGTGTTTAATAATACTGTCTCATATACTTCAAATTTGCTTAGAGCCTAGATCTTAAATGTTCTGGCCACAAAAAAGAAATGGTAATTATGTGATGTGATAGATTGTTAACTAATGCTATGGCAGTAATCATACTGCAATGTATAAATGTATCAAATCAACAGGTTGTACACATTAAACTTACACAATGTTATATGTCACTTATATCTCAAAATAATACTTGACTCCTAAGAAGCACTCAATTTTTTTAAAATAATAGGGTTATATAAAGAAGTCATTTGAAAATAAAGCCAAGTTTTTTAAAAACCTGCAAACCTGCAATTAAACAAAAAAATGTTAGAATTAAATAATTTCCTATAAAATAATTTCCCAAAAAGACAAAAATGAAAATGATGTGTGAAACTTTAAGAAATACATAAGATTAAACTAGGATGACAAAATCTCTTTATTAAAAAGAGGGAACAGAAAACATAGATGAAGAATGACATCAAAGTGTAACCAAGCAGGATTCTATGGAGACTTCCCGGAAGAGACACTCCCCAATGTCTTCTTTCTGCCTCTTGTCTGTATAAAAACTCTATCCTCCTAGGTCTTCCCTGAGTTCCAAAGAATAAATTTAATCAGAGGAGAGATAAAATGCAGAAAAAATGGAAAATAGTCAAATAAGACAAAATTAAAATAGTTTAGCCATTAAACAAAGTTAAAGATCTTTAGTTCCTCCCCAAGGGCTACAGATAATATTCTGAGCCATGTCCTTTGAGCTGTTTTGCAGATAATGAAACCCCCACCAGGTGAAAGAAGTTAACTGTATGCTGCCCACAGGCATGTAGACCCCAGAGTAGTTGGAGCCAGAAGGTTGATCATGTTGACTCCCAATTACCTCACCACCAACCAATCAGAAGAATGTCCACTAGCTGATCACACAGCCCCCCTCCCTCACACTGTCTTTAAAAACGTTTCCCTGAAAGCCTATGGGGAGTTCGGGTCTTTTAAATACAAGCTACCTGGACTCCTTGCTTGGTGTCTGCAATAAACATTGCACTTTTCTTCACCACTATCCAGTGTCAGTAGATTGGCATTACCATGCACAGCAACCAGACCCAAGTTGGGTTTGGTAACAAAAGGAGTAATAAAAAAATTTCCCAAATCTTATATCTAGGTAAAAGTATTTGTAGTTAAGTGCCCTGCCAGGTAACAAACAAGATAAATAAAAAAAGGGCTATCACCTTGAAACGTCATGTTGAAATTTCAAAAAAATAAAAGTTAAGGAGAAGATACTAAGGGCTTCCAAAAGAAGAATTAGGTTATTGGCAATGAAATAAAATCTCGATTGTCAGCACTGAACCCATCAGCAACACTAGGTTCAAAGTTCAATTGAAAAATAGCTTCAAAATTCTGAGGAAAAATTATTTTGATGCTAGAATTTTTTACCCAAATTATGATTTAGGTCTATAAAACTTAAACATTTTTTTTTATGTTACCAGCGCATCTAAATATATTCCCACATATCCATTTTGAAGATAAATTTGTTAGAGCAAATTTGAAAAAAAAAAAATAGAAGAAGCCATGGACTCAATGAATCAATGCACTTAATTAAATGCGGAAGATAATACAAGAAATCCCTAGATGACAGATCCATATCAGGCAGGGAAAACAATCAGTTTAATTTAAAACAAAAAATAAAAAAAATTCTTTGAAAAATTATTCATTTTAAAATATAGAGAGCTAATAATAAGGATAATGCAGTTGTACAAATCCTTACCTATAATGGTATAAGCCCAAATCCTCTGAAAACTGAGTTGTTCTTTAGCTCAATTGGTTGCATACTCTGTACTGGTGGGAAGCAACATATTATAATCTGTATTGTGGTAGTTTTCATGTATATTCATACATTTTATTTAATAAATATTAAAATTTTTGAGCATGAAGATATTACCTTCAAAACTACTTTCTAAAAATTTGAAAAATGTCTGAGTTCCAAGCCATGCCTTGCGCCAAGGTCTTCAGATGAGAAATTGAGGAACTGTAATTATAATGGTAGCTCAAAAAGACTGCATTCAGATTTGCAGATTTATACATAAGAAATAACTCTAATTGTTACACATTTCATGTGCATGGCCGTGAAGGTCACCTGTTCACTAGCCCCACATTGTTATTCAGATGACTGATTTGCTTCATCTTCATCCACCAAAGTACATGATCCATCAGTGTAAGTGTTATTGTTTTGTACATCATTGAGCTAACACTATGCATAGGTCTATCAAATCAGACTCACACATTGGAAGCTGTACCAGTCTCAAGGAACATTCATCATTTCAAAGATACAGAATCAAGAAATGCAGGCAAAGTTTAGATATCAGGGACACAAATGTGGTTCTCCAGGATTTTTCTGTTGGACATGTGCTCTCTGTCCCAGGGCATGACCTGGGACACATCACACAGCATTTTAGGTTAAAAAATCTCCATTTTATGCTTGGTTAGAACTTCCAGGAAATTTCTCAGGGATCCATGCCCCATAGGTCCTATGTTGGTTTGCTGTAGCAATGCTAAACCAGAAACAACTCATTAGAAATATTTTTACATAAAGATACTCCTCCTAGCAAATACTGTTAGTCTATTAACCATAAGATCAGTTATCAGTGTGTTTATAATGACATTAAGCTGCCAGCTGCCTTCTCTCTGAGCATCTGCATGGCAAAGATAAATGAATGGATTTTGCAGGCCACCTACTTGACTCCTTTCCACCTGCTACTTCCCTTGGTGCCTATAGCATTGCCTGACACGTGGTATTCTTCAAATAATCATCTCCTTAGTGACTGAATTAAGTGAATCTTACCAATAGCTATTGGCAGTATGGAACGCTATGTTCAGAAGGAAACTGGGGACCATATCTAGATTCCAGTGAAATAGTATAACATCATTTGGTAGCAACATCTAAACATGTCAACACAGAGGAGAATTGTGAAATCTCCTTGTCCACACACTTATCTCCACTGCTTTTCTAAATAGACTATAGTCTCCCTCATAAGGAATAATCAATCAAACCGATTTAGTACCCTAATGTCAACACCAAGAATATACAAATTTTGAAAGTGAAAGAAAAAGATGATAGCTTTTGAACTTCACTCATCAACAGGCTATGATTTCCTTAGTTCCATTCAGATTTCCTATTTCTGTATTTGTAAGGATATCTTATTATTCCTATTCTTTGATTTGTTCTTAATTATCTTCATAAAATTAATGGGACTGATGATTGTTTCCAGTGGGATTTAGATGGACCTCATTCATATTCTGTATTATAATTTCAAAACTAGTTATCTGCAATCATCTGTGTTAGTTTACTAAGGCTGTCATAACAGAGTACTATAGATTTGGTGGCTTAAATAACAGAAATTTATTTTCTCACAGTTCTGGGAGGCTAAAAATCCAAGATTAAGACATAGGTGGGGTTGGGTTTATTTTGGGACCGCTCTACATGGCTTGTAGATGGCCATCTTTTCTCTGTCTTCACATGGTCTTTCCACTGTATGTGTTTGTGTCCTAATCTCTTTTTTTGTTTGTTTGTTTTTGTTTTTTTTGTGGTACGCGGGCCTCTCACTGTTGTGGCCTCTCCCGCTGCGGAGCACAGGCTCCGGACGCGCAGGCTCAGCGGCCATGGCTCACGGGCCCAGCTGCTCCGCGGCATGTGGGATCTTCCCAGACCGGGGCACGAACCCGTATCCCCTGCATCGGCAGGCGGACTCTCAACCACCGCGCCACCAGGGAAGCCCCTCTAATCTCTTTTTATAAGAAGGCAAATCACATTGGATTGGGACCCACCCTAATGATCTTATGTAACTTTAATTACCATTTTAAAGGCCAGAACTCCAAATACAGTCATATTATGAGGTACTAGGGATTAATACTTCAACATATGAATGAGATGGGGGAGCACAATTCAGCCCATAATATCACCCAAGGCAAAGAATTATCATGCATTTTACAGTAGTTAGTTTTTCAGCAGTGTTTTATTCTACTTGATGTTAAGGAAATTAAGTATTGTTTTTTCCTCATGGAAAAGTATTATGTTTTCTTCTTCAATAAGATTCATTTGTGAGTGCATGTGATGTGTTCTTTTAGTAAAGCAATTCCTGTCCTCTGGCAGGAGTAGATTATTGACAGTACTAAATTATGTTAATAAAGTTATGGTGGCAGAAATCTATGGTACATAATGTGACTCAGATTGCTAAGAACTCAACATTTGAACTTATAAATCTCTGTAAAAGATATTGTTGGGAAAAAACAAAACCATTTAGGAAATCCTCTCCCTTGATAAATTTTAATCTATGTAAAGAAAAGATAGTAGTTTCTGGAATTATTAAGAATTAAATGATAACCAAAATATACCAAAATAGAACAGTGAAAATTAGTGAGCTGCTAGTCTCTGAGTCGTCAATGGGTTTTGAAAAGTTGCCCAAACTTGTAAAGAAAATGTTGTTTAGTGAATTTTTTTTTTTTTTTTGCAGTATGCGGGCCTCTCACTGCTGTGGCCTCCCCCGTTGCAGAGCAACAGGCTCCGGATGCACAGGCTCAGTGGCCATCGCACACGGGTCTAGCTGCTCCACGGCATGTGGGATCTTCCCGGACCGGGGCACGAACCCATGTCCCCTACATTGGGGCATGAACCCGTGTCCCCTACATCCCCGTCTCAACAACTGCACCACCAGGGATGTCCCTTATTTAGTGAATTTTAAAGGAAAATTAGAATGCAATTATTTTCTTTGATGATAGGGTGTTACAAAAATGCTGACTACTGCTAAAAAAATTGTCTGCCTATGTTGGTATCAACAATCTAATATTTTCCTGAAGAATTCTTATCTCAGCTATACTTTTTTTTTTAGAACTTTGTATTTAAGAGATCAGTGCTGCAAAAATTCACATCTATTTTCTGTTATTCAAAAATTTACAGGACTCCAAAATATTCCAACATTTGAAATGCACAAAAGGAACTGATGTATCTTTAATATATGTACCATGTTATATGTTTGTAAGCAAGGATCTATTAATTTCTTCAATCTATTTTTTTCTTTTCCTTATGCTGCATGAAGGCATAGATCTTGTCTGTTTTATGAATTATAGTAAATAACATATCAAAGAACTTACCTAGCAAGTGAGATTATAAATTAAAAAATAAAAATCTTTCAAACTTCCAGTTACAGTTTAAATAAGTAAAGAGATAGAAAGCCATCATTCCACCAAAACAATAGTAAAAACATGAATAAACCAAAAATTAATGACTTTTCATAAACCCTGAGGTCTTGGGACCAATCACCATCATTCAGGCACCTGCAGGGAGATACAGGATCCAAGAATTTATTTCCTGGGCAAAAGCCACAGGACTCCACATAAGCCAATAAGAGGATTAAATTGGAAATTCTGACAAATTGCTGGAGGCTGAATATGGGCCAGCAAGAGAATGAGAAGCATTGGGACATAGGAACATTTTTGCAGATCTTTCCTACAGGAACCCCAGAAACCTCTCAAAACTTGGCCCTACAGAAAGTGCCCACTGTCCATGGTGCAGGAAGTGCCTATAGGCCATGTAGAGGATGAATGAATACATAGAAACCTTTCCCTTATCAAACAAAATGTCCAACCTGCAAGGGAAAGAAAATCAACAAATATAATGGTGAAACTGCATTGCAATTAGGGGACATGAACTCAGTACAGCCCCAGCCTCCAGTCTTACTGAAGGATGCAAAAAAGCCATAATCTACAGAAAAGAGGACCTAAAGGACAGGCACTGGGAATACTGGAGGAATAGTTATTGCTGCTGCAACCCAGAATGGGATTAGGGTGCCAGTGGAAAGTCTTAGCCCTGAAGGCAAGCAGGAGCACTTGTGAGGGTCAGACCCTCATGATACAGCTTCACTGTGTATTCTGAAGACTAAGACTTAAGCAGGAGATTAAAGAATGCCCTTCCTACATCCTATAACCATGTTTATAAATGTCCACTAATAACAGTAGATTATAGCCAGGAGACTTGCAAAAAGTAGACTTTCATGGAGAAAAGGGAAGCCCTAAAACTGGAAGGGCGTCTGGAAACAAGATTAACTAGAGAAGTTTGAAAGCTGTGGTTTCCATACCAACAACAAACTCAGCTCAAGCACTAGGTAGATTAACAAAAACTCCCACAGTAAAGTCCTATCTACTAAGGTATCTACACCTCTGAGCAACATACTCAGTTTTCAAAAAAGAAAAATTGCAAACATGCTAAAAGGCAAGAAATGTACAATATAAGAAGACAAAATAATGATCAGAGCCATATTCAGATATGACGTGAGCACTAAAAACTATCTATCTGACAGGGAATTTAAAATAGTTAAAGGCAGACAACTTGCAGGACTATATGAGTATTATCATTAGAAGACAGAAACCATAGAAAATAACCAAAAGGAAATGGTAGAAATTAAAACAGAGTGGCAAAAATTTATAATACTTTCAACAAGTTCATGCAGAGGTTTGATGCAGTGAACTTGAAGATTGGTCAAAGTTACTCACATTGAAATGTAAAGAGAAAAAAAAGTCAAAAACACAAAATAAGACAGCCAAGAAATGTAGGATAAAATAAAATGGAACATTAACATCTTTGCAATGCCAAAAGGAGAAGAAAGAGAGATTCTAGAAGGAAAACTATTTAAATAAAAACATTACCAATATCTTTGCAAAAATTTTTACAGACAACAAACCACAGATCCAAACAGCACAGATCATACAAAACAGAATAAATACTAAAACAAAACAAATAAACAAAAAACTACCTCCAGGTATATTATAGTTAAAGTACTGAAGACAAATTTACATGCAGAAAACCTTGAAGGCAGCCAGAGATGGGAGGGAAGAGGACGTTTAACAGATAAATAAGAACAAGAATTACAACAGACTTCTCATTAGAAACCACACAAGAAAGAAGATACTGCCCTGAAATCTTCCAAGTGTTGAAAAAATCTGAGAACCAGATTTTATATCTATAGAAAATATTCTTCAGGAAAAGAAATAAGAACTTTCTCAGATAAACAAAAGCTGAGGAAATGTGTTGTCAAATATATTGATATATATATATATATATGTTTATATAAATATATAAAAATTAGGTCATAGATCCAAATGTAAAATCTAAAATTATAAAAATTTTAGAGGAAAATAAAATAGAGGAGATAATCTTCCTGACCTGTGCTTAAACAAAAAGTTTTTAGACCTAACACTAAGAGCACAATCCATAAAAATAAAAAATATAAAAAAAGATCTACTGGATTTCATTGAATTTTTAAATTTCATTTCAAAAGACACTGTTAATAGAATGTAAAGACAAATAAATCTTGGACTTGGATAAATGTTTGCAAAGCATTTACCTACAAAGGGCTTATATGCAGAATGTATAAATAATGCTCAAAATTCAAGTAAAAGGAAACAATCCAATCCAAAGATGGACAAAAGAATTGAAGAATAACTTTAGTAGGATATACAGATAATAAATAGGCACATGAAAAGAACAGCAACATCATTAGGGAACTGCAAATTACAACTTTAATGGGATGTCACTGTATATTTATTAGAGTAGCTAAAATAAAAATTCCAGTAATCCAAAGCTGGTGAAACTGCAGGGCAGCTGAAGCCCTCACACAATGCTGCTGGGAATGCAAAATGGTACAACCCTTTAGAAAAACACTAGCAATTTCTTCCAGTGTTCTGTATACACCTATCATATGGTACAATGATCTACTTCTAGGTATTTACCCTAGAAAAGAAGTTATATTCAAACAAAAACCTATACACAAATGTATGCAATGGGTCTATTCATAATAGCCCATATTTGGAACAACCAAAATATGCTTCGACTAGTACATGGATACACAATGGAATATGAATCAGCAATAAAATGAAACAAATATTGATAGCCCCATATAAGTTGGATGGATCTCAAAGGCATTATGCTGAGGGAAAGAATCCAGTCTCAGTGTGGTTTTAGTTTTTGTCAGAGGTTCATGTTTGGGCAAGTATGTGGCTAGGGGATTATGTATCTCTGAAGAAGTTTTCTGGAGTGATGAAAATATCCTCTTTCCTCTTTGGTGGTAGTTACACAAATCTATACTTGTGGTAAAATTCATAGAACTGTATGCCAAAACAAATCAATTTTAATGTTTTATTTATTTATTTATTTTTTAAATGTAAAAAGGAAAAACAATTAAGGGAATTAGGAACAGAGGTAACATTGACAAATGGACTTAGTTGACTTGGAAGTATGTTTCCCAGAATCCCATCATCTGTAAGATTCCAGGTTGGAGTTGCTTAAAAGAGGATTTGCATGAGGTTTAGAATGAGGATGTGAAACAGTCATGGACCCTATCCAAATGCCATTGCTGTGTGGTTGTGTGGGGGCAGATCCCTGTGTTGCCAGCAGGCTCCACCTTGTTCTTTCTCTCCACCACACCATGCCCATCTCTTATTCCTGACTCTACTCCCTGTTGACCAACAATGACAGCAGACCAATCACCAGAACTTTGAGTGCAGACCTACAGTAAGATTAGTCTAACAACTACTAATAGACTTCTCAACCAGCCATCTTCAGTCAGTCCTATTTGGTGCCTCTACATCATCAGCTTCTCATGTGGCCATTCATGTGACTTCTCATTAGGCCAATTCTAAATATATATATATATATATATATATATATACACATACATAAAACGTTTCTTTATTCTGTTCAAAAATAGTGTACTGGTCTTATAGTTGAGAAATATTTATAATGATCTCTGTTTCTTAAATGTTAAGCTGATACATATTAGAAAAAATAGAACCCAATAACTATGGTAGAACAAGAAAAACTGGGTGATACATAATTTTAAGAAAGCTAAATCATAGCCACCCCTGCATATTTAGTCTTGAGCTAGAAGAACAAATTATTGAAAGAAACTACTGAGTAGTTTTAATTTCAATTTGCTTTTCTCTTGATGCCATTGATACTACCTAAAATGTTTATCAAATTATGATTTAAATATTTAAAAGTATCTACTGGGCTTCCCTGGTGGCGCAGTGGTTGAGAGTCCACCTGCCGATGCAGGGTGCAGGGAACACGGGTTCGTGCCCCGGTCCGGGAAGATCCCACACGCTGCGGAGCGACTGGACCCGTGAGCCATGGCCACTGAGCCTGCGCGTCCGGAGCCTGTGCTCCGCAACGGGAGAGTCCACAACAGTGAGAGGCCCACGTACAGCAGAAAAAAAAAAAAAAAGTATCTACGAAAATGTATTTTGTCCCACAAAGAACTTCATTTCCATTATTTTATTTTCTTTTTCATCTATTTTTTAATAATTCCTTGTGATATGGAATATTTTTGATATGGAATCTAGTTCATTCTCAGTATCTTTATTGAAAAGTGTCTGCCTTCAGATAAAACACTGGTAGATTTTAACTTAATTTAGCATTCAAACAGTAGAAGACTAAATGCATTAAGGACCCAAGTGAAAATTTTCCTGGCACCTTTTTGTCATTTCATTATGGTTTTGCCCATTCTCACAACAATAAGTGATCCATTTGTCCCCGCAGTTTAAGCTCTGGCTGGCCTTTGTCTTCTTCTGGCCAAGAGAAGGAGATGAAAGTAACTTTGTGATGATCCATTGCCTAGGACCACAAGGTCCTTTGCACATCACCTCAGTTGCTTAGAATTCTACCCTCCACCATGATAGCAAGACTGGACTAGCTTGCTGATAAAAAATCCTGTGGAGCAAAAATTAAGTTTTCCCAGATGACACCCTTCTAACTGGTTGGTCCCCAAGTAACTTACCACATGGTTATAGACAATGAGCAAGACCAACAAGGCTGACTCAGGTCAGCAGAACCCTAGGCTCATGTTTTGATTCCTTAGGTTTTGTGGTTTGTTATATAGCACCAAAGGTCAAAAAATATTAATAATATACTTATTAGCAATCTATTTTGTCAGTAATTGTTGCTACCCTCAATTGGAAGCATGGATCTATGCACCAAGGACTGGACTCCATAATTCTCATGGCTTTTCATACTTACATAGAGGTGAGAAAGGTAAGTTTTAGAGAATCTAATTGTCCTGGATCACCTACATAGTAAGCGCTACATCCAAATTTTAAGCTCAAAACTCCACCAATTCTCTTTATTCTGCATCCTTCTACCTCTTCACAGCTAGAAAAAATTTAAGGCCTAGGATAAAATTTTAATAGAAAATACATCATCCCTTTTCCTGAAATGGAAAATATGTTATCTTATCTCGATTATTCTTAGCTCTGCTTAAAACACATACCCACACATTCTTTTTAGTGGCAAGAAATTAGTAGATAGTTAAGGAAGTAAATCAGTCAAAATGGTGTGACTTTGTCGAAAAATCCACAAAGGAAACTAGCAGAAGCTTTACATAAACTAGCTTAACTGACTTTACAATGCTTCCTTTGAAAAGAAGAAAACCAAACACCTCAAAAGCTAAGAATCACTCCTTCAAGAAAATCCTCATGCTTTTCCTGCTCTATCATACTATCTTTCACTTAAATTAATGTATTTAAATTTTTTTTTTCATTGCTCTATTCCTTGTTACGTGAAGCCATATGTGGTATAATACTTTTATAAATACATTTTAGAAGGTGAAAAACATCTCTACCACAGCAAAAAGCTTTTGACAAGTCTCTCTCTCTTTTTTTTTTTTTTTTTTTTTTTGGTATATAATTTCTTTTGCTTACCTTGGGAACTTGGGAAGGCAATTAAGAAAAGAAATAAAATATCTCCTGCTTTCTTTTAATAGTTTCACAAAGGCCAAAGAAAGAAACTATCTGGCTTTCTCTAACTTACGGATCATTAAAAAGTTGCCACTTTGATGTGTGTACAGAAAAAAAGTTTCTCTAAAAATTGTTCAGAGTTTCCTGGATCTGCCAAAAGAGAACAAACAGAAAGAGATGAAGATGCGAGAAGTCTCAAGTGGCTAGTGAGAGATTTAGAAAATGAGAATTCTCAATAATGCATTGTTCAAATTTTTTTGTCAAACATGATGACATTGTAATATTTTCCTTTATTGTTCCAATAATTAAATCACCATTTTTTTCCAAAATAAGTGGTCATGAGGATATGACCAAAGAATGGATTATTTATTGATGTATACAAAGCCAAAGTATAAATAATTTGTTATCTCTGCTCACATAAATTTTATATTTTGAGCTAAAATCCTAGTTTCTATTTATTACATTTTGCTCTGCCTGTATATTTTATTCTGGAAAGCACAGCCCTTGCTTTCATTCTATTACTGTAATTATTATTGTAACTCCACTTCATTTTATTATTGTAATTATTATTGTAAGTCCACTTCTTCAGATTTCACTAAGGATTGCAGTACAAAGAACATTTACTTCTCTCACTATTTAAAATGTCCTTAGCAGCTATCACCCTGGTACAAAAGCTATTTAAATTTAGACTTTTTTTTCAATTCTTCCAGTTAACTTTGGGCACTTACCTTTTAAACTATGCTGTTTGGAATATGAATGCAGGCCAAATATTGCAACTTTACATTCTCTTGATAGAAATGAGGATGGGCCATTATATTTTCTGTGTTTTAGCAAACTGCGAACGTTTCCACGAAACAAAATGCACACATCATTAGAACTCCTCACTTAAATATGTACTAGGAAGATAATTCTACTGCTGAATAGCTAGAGCTATTACTGTTCCAACAATTTAACATTTCTCTTCAACGTAAGACTTTATGTATTTTTCTTCTCTTATTTATGAGTTGTTAATTTCCGTAAAAATACTGGGACTTTCTTCACAGCAAACAAGGATTGGAAAACTGGTTCAGCATTCAGTTTGACATATTAAACTTTTGCAAATATTATTAGAATAAACAATGGCTTTTGATAATATAGATAAGGTACTTCTATTTTGTTTCATTTATATACTGTAAAATGATCATAAAAATGTTTTAATGTTTACTTTTTAGAAAAGCAAAAACAATAAGAATTTAGCTCAGAAGGTATTAATAGAACTTTGTGATTCTGTAAACAAATGTTGAGAAAAATATCATAGATTTACAACTAATATTACACACATGTATTACTTCTTAATTTTATGCTGTTTATAGTAATTATTTAATTTTCTTTTAATATCATAAATTGCTAATTCATTATGGAAATAAATATAAAACTAACATTTTATTTTAATAATTAAAGCAGTGAGAAAAATGGGAAAGTGCTAGCAGAACCGAGTGGTCCAGAAAATAACTTTCGGAAAAAACTGTTGTAGATTAAAAGATTTAATATATATTACGATTCAGGTGCTCATTCATGTCTGATAAAATCGTTTTCAACTTTGTGTATAGGTACACTATGCTGAACATAGTGGACCAACTTAGTCTAAATTTTTTTAAAGTATTGTTAGTTTTTGAAGTTACATGAACAAAAATGGCATTTCAAGTCATTAGATCTATGAATTCAGAGGACACGTCACTATTTTCAATGTCTAAAATGTATTCATAAAAGGGGTCCAATGTACTCAGTTGATTAAAGAGGCCACAGTGATATAACAAAAACAACCCTTTTGAGAGTTGGAAGAAAGAAATGTGCTCTATGTTCATTCACTAACAACCTATGAGACCTTGGGAAAATGAATGGAGCTCGTTCCCTTTTTCCTGTTCATTAAATGAGGAAATTTGACTAGATGATCTCTAAGGCCTATTTAAATTTAAAATTTGAAGCTTCATCACTGCTGCCTCTTTACTACTCATGAAAATGAAATACACATTTCTCTACATGCTGGGGTTTTAAGCCACCTAAGAAGCAAGGGTCCATATTACCCTTGTTATCTGCTGAATCCCAATGCCCATCTCAATACCTAATACAGCAGAGGTGAGTCCCTCAAAAAAAGCTGCTGAATAAATGAACAAATGTATGAATTAATAAATATTTTCTCCCAATGGCTATGTTTTTTTTTTTTTTGTCATGAAACAATCTGGATGGCTGGTTATTTCTCCTCATAGTTTAATATCACTCTAATTTTTGTCATTATTATCAGAATGTTTGCTGTCCAAGTATAATGAATAAAAATTTCACCAGTAGTTTAGTTTTCTTTGACAATGTGATGTGGGTAGCTGTGACTTGCCTGACCCTTATTCACAAGCTTTAAAATTCCAAGAAATATGTATTCTGCTTAGGAAACAGAAAATTACTTAAAATTATTGACTACAAAAAAATGTGGACCATCCTTCCCCAGTAAAATGAACTAGACATTTTAGAACAACCCTTTGCTCAGCACCAGAGGTAAAGTATAAACAGCATTGGAACCAAGGCTATGAAGCATCTCCAGGCCAACATCTGGCAAATGGAAACCGAAAGAGAATTGATTTTCAATTCTGAAATAGGTAGCTGAGACCCTCTGTGTATGAGCAGCATATGTGACAGTCTTGAAGGATGAGAAAGCTCTAAGTTGAAATTCAAACCCATTTACATTGGAGCCCTCCTAAACAGCCTGCACTTTAGGTGGCGGCCCTAAAACACTGCACCCCAGAAATAAGGATGAACCAGTTCTCTCCCAAACTCAAATCTCAGTCCCTTAAATTGGGGTTAGGTAGCCTCACAATGCTAGTGTCCCTAAGAGGTGCATGACAGAAGCAAATGGAACTCACCTCTAGAAGTTAGTTATACTTGGCTTCCAAATTTTTCATAAAACAATTTTATTATATGCAATGCTTGGCACATAATAACAAAAGAACCAAGTTAGCAGCAATTTTTTGTTTATTTTCACAGAGAAGATCACTCTTTATCTTTCTAACAATAGTTTTTATTTTCAGATAAATGCCTCACTGAGTATATATTCCAAAGTCTTACCTTGCTCTCTATTCCTTCATATGTATCTTAATCAGGACACAAGTGAATTATACAAAATCTGAGCTTGGCAACACTAGAAAAAAATTTTTAACATTTTTATTGGAGTATAATTGCTTTACAATGGTGTGTTAGTTTCTGCTTTATAACAAAGTGAATCAGCTATACATATACATGTATCCCCATATCCCCTCCCTCTTGCATCTCCGTCCCACCCTCCATATCCCACCCCTCTAGGTGGTCACAAAGCACCGAGCTGATCTCCCTGTTCTATGCAGCTGCTTCCCACTAGCTATCTATTTTACATTTGGTAGTGTATATATGTCCATGCCACTCTCTGACTTTGTCCCAGCTTACCCTCCCCCCTCCCCGTGTCCTTAAGTCCATTCTCTACGTCTGTGTCTTTATTCCTGTCCTGCCCCTAGGTACATCAGAACCATTTTATTTTCTTTGAGATGTCATATATATGTGTTAACATATAGTATTTGTTTTTCTCTTTCTGACTTACGTCACTCTGTATGACAGACTCTAGGTCTATCCACCTCATTACAAATAGCTCAATATCATTTCTTTTTATGGCTGAGCAATATTCCATTGTATATATGTGCCACATCTTCTTTATCCATTCACCCGATGATGGACACTTAGGTTGTTTCCATCTCCTGGCTATTGTAAATAGAGCTGCAATGAACATTTTGGTACATGACTCTTTTTGAATTATGGTTTTCTCAGGGTATATGCCCAGTAGTGGGATTGCTGGGTCATATGGTAGTTCTATTTTTAGTTTTTTAAGATACCTCCATAGTGGCTGTATCAGTTTACATTCCCACCAACAGTGCAAGAGGGTACCCTTTTCTCCACACCCTCTCCAGGATTTATTGTTTGTAGCTTTTTTGATGTTGGCCATTCTGACTGGTTTAAGGTGATACCTTACTGTAGTTTTGACTTGCATTTCTCTAATGATTAGTGATGTTGAGCATTCATTCATGTGTTTGTTAGCAATCTGTGTATCTTCTTTGGAAAAATATCTATTTAGGTCTTCTGCCCATTCTTGGATTGAGTTGCTTGTTTTTTTTGATACTGAGTTGCATGAGCTGCTTGTAAATTTTGCAGATTAATCCTTTGTCAGTTGCTTCATTTGCAAATATTTTCTCCCATTCTGAGGGTTGTCTTTTCATCTTGTTTTTGGTTTCCTTTGCTGTGCAAAAGATTTTAAGTTTCATTAGGTCCCTTTATTTATTATTATTTTTGTTTTTATTTCCACTTCTCTACTCCTAGAGGATCAAAAAGGATCTTGCTGTGATTTATGTCATAGAGGGTTCTGCCTATGTTTTCATCAAAGAGTTTTAAAGCGTCTGGCCTTATATTTAGGTCTTTAATCCATTTTGAGTTTATTTTTGTATATGGTGTTAGGGAGTGTTCTAAGCTCATTCTTTTACATGTAGCTGTCCAGTTTTCCCAGCACCACTTATTGAAGAGGGTATCTTTTCTCCATTGTATATTCTTGCCTCCTTTATCAAAAATAAGGTGACCATATGTGCGTGGGTTTATCTCTGGGCTTCCTATCCTGTTCCATTGATCTATATTACTGTCTGATACAAGAATTGCTGCTCCAGCTTTCTTTTGATTTCCATTTGCATGGAATATCTTTTTCCATCCCCTCACTTTCAGTCTGTATGTGTCCCTAGGTCTGAAGTGGGTCTCTTGTAGACAGCATATATACTGGTCTTGTTTTTGTATCCATTCAGCCAGTCTATGTCTTTTGTTTGGAGCATTTACATTTAAGGTAGTTATCGATACGTACGTTCCTATTACCATTTTCTTAACTGTTTTTGGTTTGTTATTTTAGGTTTTTTCCTTCCCTTGTTTTTCCTGCTTAGAGAACTTCTTTTAGCATTTGTTGTAAATCTGGTTTGGTGGTGCTGAATTCTCTTAGCTTTTGCTTGTCTGTAAAGTTTTAATTTCTCCTTCAAATCTGAATGAGATCCTTGTTGGAGAGTAATCCTGGTTGTAGGATTTTCCCTTTCATCACTTTAAATATGCCCTACCATTCCCTTCTGGTTTACAGAGTTTCTGCTGAAAGATCAGCTGCTAACCTTATGGGGATTCTCTTGTATGTTATTTGTTGTTTTTCCCTTGCTGCTTTTAATATTTTTTCTTTGTATTTAATTTTTGATAGTTTGATTAATATGTGTCTTGGCATGTTACTCCTTGGATTTATGATATATTGGACTCTCTGCACTTCCTGGACTTGATTGACTATTTCCTTTCCCATATTAGGGAAGTTTTCAACTATAATCTCTTCAAATATTTTCTCACTCCCTTTCTTTTTCTCTTATTCTTCTGGGACCCCTATAATTTGAATGTTGGTGCATTTAATGTTGTCCCAGAGGTCTCTGAGACTGTCCTCAATTCTTTTCATTCTTTTTTCTTTATTCTGCTGTGTGGTAGTTATTTCCACTATTTTATCTTCCAGGTCACTTATCCGTTTTTCTGCCTCAGTTATTCTGCTATTGATTCCTTCTAGAGAATTTTTAATTTCATTTATTTTGTTGTTCATCATTGTTTATTTGCTCTTTAGTTCTTCTAGGTCCTTGTTAAATGTTTCTTGTATTTTCTCCATTCTATTTCCAAGATTTTGGATCATCTTAACTATCATTACTCTGAATTCTTTTTCAGGTAGACTGCCTATTTCCTCTTCATTCCTTTGGACTGGTGGGTTTTTACCTTGCTCCTTCATCTTCTGTGTTTCTCTGTCTTATGTTACTTAACTTACTGTGTTTGGGGTCTCCTTTTCACAGGCTGAAGGGTTGTAGTTCCTGTTGTTTTTGGTGTCTGCCTCCAGTGGCTAAGGTTTGTTCAGTGGGTTGTGTAGGCTTCCTGGTGGAGGGGACTAGTGCCTGTGTTTTGGTGGATGAGACTGGATCTTGTGTTTCTGGTGGGCAGGTCAACATCCGGTGGTGGGTTTTTGGATGTCTGTGACCTTATTATAATTTTAGGCAGCCTCTCTGCTAATGGATGGGGGTGTGTTCCTGTCTTGCTAGTTGTTTGGCATAGGTTGTCCAGCACTGTAGCTTGCTGATCGTTGAGTGGAGCTGGGTCTTAACACTGAGACGGAGATCCCTGGGAGTGCTTTCGCTGTTTGATATTATGTGGAGCTGGGAGGTCTCTGGTGGACCAATGTCCTGAACTGTGCTCTCCCACCTCAGAGGCACAAGCCTGACACTCGGCTGGAGCACCAAGACCCTGTCAGACACACGGCTCTGAAGAAAAGGTAGAATAAAAGAAAGAAAGAAAGAGAAAAATAAAATAAAATAAAATAAAAGTTATTAAAATAAAAAATAGTTATTAAAAATAAAAAAATTGAAAAGTAATAAAATAAAAGGAAAAAAGAAAATAAATAAGAGAAAAAGAAGAAAGAAAGAAGAGAGCAACCAAACCAAAAACCAAATACACCAATGATACCAAGTGCAGAAAACTATACTAAAAAAAAAAACAAAGCAAAACACACAGAACACTAGGACAAATGGTAAAAGCAAAGCTATACAGACAAAATCACACAAAGAAGCATATACACACTCACAAAAAGAGAAAAGGAAAAAAATATATATATATCATTGCTTCAAAAGTCCACCACCTCAATTTTGGCATGATTTGTTTTCTATTCAGGTATTCCACAGATGCAGGGTACATCAAGTTGACTGTGGAGATTTCATCCCCTGCTCCTGAGGTTGCTGGGAGAGATTTCCCTTTCTGTTCTTTGTTCACACAGCTCCTGGGGTTCAGCTTTGGATTTGCCCCGCCTCTGCATGTAGGTCACCCGAGGGCATCTGTTCCTGCCCAGACAGGACGGGGTTAAAGAGCAACTGATTCAGGGACTCTGGCTCACTCAGGTCAGGGGGAGGGAGGGATACAGAGTGCAGGGTGAGCCTGCAGTGGTAGAAGAGGCCGGTGTGACATTGCACCAGCCTGAGGCGTGCCGTGGGTTCTCCTGGGGAAGTTGTCCCTGGATCCTGGGACCCTGGCAGTGACGGGCTGCACAGCCTCCTCGGAGGGGAGGTGTGGACTGTGACCTGTGCTTGTACACAGGCTTCTTGGTGGCAGCAGCAACAGCCTTAGCGTCTCATGCCCGTCTCTGGGGTCCGCGATGATAGCCGCGGCTCGCGCCCATCTCTGGAGTTCGTTTAGGCGGTGCTCTGAATCCTCTCTCCTCGCGCACCTGAAACAATGGTCTCTTGGCTCTTAGGCAGTTCCAGACTTTTTCCCGGACTCCCTCCTGGCTAGCTGTGGTGCACTAACCCCCTGCAGGCTGTGTTCACGCTGCCAACCCCAGTCCTCTCCCTGCACTCCAACCGAAGCCCGAGCCTCAGCTCCCAGCCCCCGCCCACCCCGACGGGTGAGCAGGGAAGCCTCTCGGGCTGGTGAGTGCCGGTCGGCACCGATCCTCTGTGCGGGAATCTCTCTGCTTTGTCCTCCCCACCCCTGTTGCTGTGCTCTCCTCTGCAGCGCTGAAGCTCCCCCACCTCTACCACCCGCAGTCTCCACCCGCGAAGGGGCTTCTAGTGTGTAGAAACCTTTCCTCCTTCACAGCTCCCTCCCACTGGTGCGGGTCCTGTCCCTATTCTTTTGTCTCTGTTTATTCTTTTTTCTTTTGCCCTACCCAGGTACGTGGGGAATTTCTTGCCTTTTTGGAGGTCTGAGGTCTTTTGCCAGCATTCAGTATGTGTTCTGTAGGAGTTGTTCCACGTGTAGATGTATTTCTGATGTAGTTGTGGGGAGGAAGGTGATCTCCATGTCTTATTCCTCCGCCATCTTGAATGTCTCCTTAGAAAACTTTTAAGAATTGTGCTAGAGCCACTCTTTAGTATAAAAGAAGTACTACCATCTTTCTGATATGACAGCATTTTTGTTGCTGCTGGAGTAAAATAACATTGTCAAGGGAAATATTTTTTTCTAATAAATATTGACGTTATTAAAATAGATATCATTGGAGGTATTCTGATCTACATTTCAATTTGTTTCTGTTGACAGCTTTTAAAAATTGTGTATTGATATTTGAAGAGGGAAATCCTATGAACTCTTAAAAAAAATGTCCCTAATATTTTAATGGCACATTTGGGAAACCGTTTTGTAGCTAGTAGGTCATATATGCAGTGTGGTCAATATGCTCTTCTTAAACAGAAATGTATATGGCAGCAGATATTGAAAAATGTCTTTCTTCTCTTTCAAAAGAATTTCCAAAATAATATATGATTGAATATTTTTTCTAATTTTAATTTAAAAAATTACATGTGAACATCAGTAGGGTGATGTTATAGGAAAAAATGTTGCAGACACATTAGCTTTTCAGCATCCAATCAAGCTCTTGAATTGTAATTAATTGGCAGTTAGGATGCTGAGTTAGATCAGAAGGGAAAGGGAAGGAAGGAAAGTGAGGGGAATGGAAGAGAAGAAAAAAAAAAGAGAAGGCGAGATGGGAGGGGAGGGGAGAAAGAGTAAATTTTGGTACAGAAATGGACAAGAGGACAAAAGAACAAGAGGCCTTGGCTCTCAAGGACTTCAAGAGAAGAGTGGGGAGTGGTCCGGGACAAAAAGGCTGAAGATGCTGAAAAACCTTTGCTACTTGAGTAGGGGGAGGCATCCTTATTTGTTGGTAAGTGAAAAGTGCTGAAACTTCCCCCCTTATCTAGGGGTGATCTTCGTATAGGGTTATAAGTACCTAAACAGCCAACAGCTGGCACTTACTCTGTGCTGGGCACTGCTCAAAGCCCAAGGCCAGCCTATGAGATTGTACAGGTTGGACCCATCAGAAATTTGCCATGTGAGTAGTAACCGGTCACTATAATGCAGCTGCTACTTTGCAGCCAAGCCTTATACCTGGCTTCCCAACTAAGGGACCTGAGATGGGCATCTTCCTCTACTTTATACAAGGATGATATACAGCAGTAGTGACCCTACCTAAGTGTCTGATACATGTTAACTCATGTAATCTTCCCAACAGCAAAGATATAGAGCATAATACTGTTAATAATATTTGCATAGCACTTACTATGTTGTCTCAATAAAATCTAACAATTATGAAATATCAGTTAATTATCAATATTCCCATTTTACAGATGAGATGCATGGTGTATGAAGTTGGGAAACCCAAGCCCAAATCCTTGCTCTTAGCAAGGACTTTCTTATGCCCTCTCACCTGTTTCTTTTAACCCCACTCTCCACTGTCCTTCCACCCTTGCTCCTTTTCTCTCTCTTCTTTATTTCTTTTTACTTTCCTATCCTTTATCATCTCTCTTTCCAGATCAACCTGTCGCAGGCTAACATATTCATTGAATCTTTCTGCATGATGGTTCTTGATTCTTAAAGAGATGATTACTCTCCTTCCAAAATCACAAATATATAGATTTTAATCTTCTATTAAATTCACCTCCTGTTTCTATTTCTGTTATTGCTAGCAAATGTTTACACACACCCACACACATCTCCCAAGTAAATTAGTTTACTAATACAGTGAAAAAATTAATCTAGGGTTTGGTTACTTTTTATCGAAGGATTAAAAAAACTGTGAATGTTTTATAAATATAAACTCACAATCAGAACACATTGCAGCTGGTTTAAAAGACTTTTCACATGTTAATCTCATACAAATTAATATAAATGTCATCTTTAAGTGGAATTTGATATCTATTATGTTTTGCAGGAACATCTCAATGATGAAAAGAAACTTGGACATACATTGTCAGGTATTTAACATTGTTTGAATTCATTGTAGCTTCATTCATTTTTCCTATTCTGTAGCAGCTAATCTGGGGGTAATAAGTTAATTAACAAATAATGTTACAAGATCTACAGATTTCAAAAGATGCTCCAGACTTGATGCCACATGCCATGGTTGAAACAATTCCTGGTTACCATCTTTAGTGAATTCAAGGAGTCAATTTACTATCCTATTAAGATTAATTAGGTTGCTCACTTGATTCGATTTCTGCCATAGCCTTTCCTTGTCATTTGTCTCCTCCTGAAAGATGTTGGTACTTCAAGATACCAATTTCAAGTATAGTTTTCAAATGTGCAATTTTTTAATCTAAAAAATAATTTTGAATTGTCATGGCTTAAGATGTAAAATGCACAGGTATTTTCAAAGTAAACTGACCCAAATAACCATTAACACCCTTTGATATTCATCACAGCCTGAGTCTTGGACCCACACCTGGCTTGCCATGGCCTCTGGGTGTTAACACCTGGCTGGGGGCCCCTGACTCTTCACCAAGAGTGTTTCCTTCCCTAGAATACAGGATTTGCTTGTAAGATTTAAAAAAAAAAAAAAAACCCAGCTACCCACAGTTTGTGGAATGTCTTCTAGTAATACTTTATCCTCATTTTTAAAAAAATGAAATAAAAACACTTTTGTCACTGACATCACATCATATTGATCCACATTCAAGATCAGAAAGGTAACAAGTGTCAGCACAAAGCTATATTTTAATGTTTTTAAAAAGAGGTTAAATATCTCACAAATAAACAATTTATTCTTCAGAATCAAGCAGGAAGAGAGCACCTTACAGTCGGTGCACAGATTAAAAGAGGATAACTGTGGTGTAAGAGGAGGCTGGAATTTTTCAGTTTCAAGGCCATGACCATTTAACAGTTGTTATAGATGATATATCTCATTCCAGGTCTTCCTGTGGAGCATTTTCAAAGAACCACAGCATCAAATAAACCCATACAACCATGCACATATGATTTGAATGAATAGAATTAAACAACAACCCAAATATACAACCCCAAAGATATGTTTTCTATAATTAATATACAACCCCAAAGATATGTTTTCTATAACTGGCATTTTCAAACACACGCACACACACACACACACACATGCACATTTACATGATGCCCCATAAAGCCATGTCAAAATCTTCAAAATCAGTTAGAGTGCAAATAGATATATTGTTTAAATATTCAAAAATTTAGATTGTTATGCCACTGTATTTTCAGTGTCATAAATGTCATGTAGGGGATATGTCCATATGGTCCTCTCCAGTTCTGAAGGAACTTGCTAACAACTGGGGGGACTGACCATGGTGACTCTACAAAGTGCTGCTAGAAACAACATGTGCAGCCTTGAAACACACTCAGAGCTTGCATTTTCTACAGATAAAATGGTATTTTATGTGAACGACCAGAGTAAATTTTATGAATACAATGGCAGATGTTTTATATGAAATTAATTCCCTGGTATATATTCAAGACTTATTAAGGTTCACATTGAGAGAGAAAGAGAAATACTCACACCTACCTCACCACTCCTCCCTCACACACAAATAAGGGCCATTAGTAATTTTAATTTAATTGTCTTTCAAAAGTTAATTTCCTTTGAAGAAAGTACAATTTGGACAAAAGTATATATTTAGACAAATGAATAAATTTATTTATTTTAAAATTCTGAGCACTAAAATGTCTATAAAAAATATATATTTTAACAACCATTTTTCCAGATCATTTTATATTAAGTGATTAAATGAAAGCACAAATTTTACTTTATTTTTTATTGAAGTAGAGTTGATTTACAATGTTGTGTTAATTTCTGCTATACAGCAAAGTGATTCAGTTATGTATATATGTATCAATACCTTCCTTTTATAATATTCTTTTCCATTATGGCTTATCATGAGATACTGAATACAGTTCTCTGTGCTGAAAGCATAAATTTTAAAGTAATAAGTGAAAGTTTTGAAAAATAAGGAATTAAATAGTTTGAAAGACTATGGGCACTATAAAACAATATTAAATTTCAAGAGCATATGATTGCAGCTTTTATTTTTTAGTTTCTGGTTTTTATCAGATTTGAGGCACCCCATCTCTTCAAAAATTCTCTTAGCCTATTTTGGTCACATGTAATAAATTATATACACATATAAGCACAATCTGAAATTAATTCCATACAGGTTTATAACAAAGGAGACAGAAATATTTATTAACCCATAGAATAAAACAAAAAGATTAATCATCCAATAAAACTCCCAAATTTATTAATTATACTTGATATAATGTCTACAGCTTCGATCTTCTAAATTATGGTCTTCAGACCTCTTTAATTGCACAGGCACTCAAAATTGTTAAGTGACATTACAGACAAGCTAGTGGTAAAATTTGCCTCAGAGATACTTCATGCTTTAACTTGAAAATATACTTATAGAAATTGTTTTATAATAATGCAATTTCAAACATATTAAATTACCTTTTGAAAGAGTAATTAATCATTTTTTGAAAACTCAACTCCAAATTTTTATTCTTCTGTATTCCCTTGTCCTTAAATAATTTGAATAATTGCATACTATTAATTTGGATCTTTTTCTCTTCTCCCCAGTGAGTATTTTTGAACAGCAAACAGTTCATTTTTCCATAAAAAGGTGGGATATTCATTACTTGTCATGACAAAGTTCAAAATTACACAGACAAAATAGATTTTTATCCCAACTGTCAAAGATGTTAATATCTATTTACACACCCATGTCCAGTTTTAAACATTCATTGTTGTCTAAAATTCAGCAATATTTGTTTTCTTATTATAAGATTCATACCATATGAATTCATAATATTATGAAAGAAGAATGAAAGAAGAACTAATCATTTTCCATTGACCCTAGTAAGACTCCCAGGTAAGACCCCATAGAAGACAGCCTACAGCTCTTCTTCTCCACCCATCTGCCTAAACCCAGCTTGTCCAACCAGGACTGATAAACCCTGGCTCCAGTCTTGCTACCCATTACATCTTGTTCTATGTCTTTGGCAACCCAAGAGTCTCCATACTTTACAAGAATTTAAACAGTAAACAGTTTTCAGAAAAAAAAACTGAACATTATCTTAATCTATCCTATAAAATTCTTATACTCATTCCCTCCACAGAACCCCATCTTAGAGCTGTTCTTATTTTGCAATGTTTTAATAAAGCCTTGAGCTAATGGTTTTAGATGGATTCTACTCTTTCTACATTTATAATACTCTACTTTTTTATTAAGATTATACACACTTAAAATTTATAGCTATAGCTAGTCAATATTCCTTAACTTAAAAATTGAAAACACTGACGACTTCCCTGGTGGTACAGTGGTTAAGAATTTGCCTGCCAATGCAGGGGACACAGCTTTGAGCCCTGGTCTGGGAAGATCCCACATGCCACAGAGCGACTAAGCCTGCAAGCCACAACTACTGAGTCCACACACCGCAACCACTGAAGCACATGTCCCTAGAACCCATGCTCCACAATGAGAACACACCACAATGAGAGGCCCATGCACTGCAACAAAGAGTAGCCCCTGCTCTCTGCAACTAGAGAAAACCCACATGGATCAACGAAGGCCCAATGTAGGCAAAATATTAATTAATTAATTATTTTTTTAAAAATTGAAAGCACTGATGAAAAATATATCTATTTATTTCTAAGAAAACTACTATAAAAGGAAATTGACCAGGCCACATTGCTAAGAGCTTTGTCACTCTGGTTTCTCCTTAGAATCTCAAAGTTGGTGCAGAAGGCTCTGAAATAAAAAAGAAGAGATAAAATTTTGTAACCCAATATAATAGACGACTCTAGGGTTTACTATATCACACATTACGTGATTCATGAGTTTCTTTTCATATCTGCACAAATTACATTATTGTCTGTGGTTAAAAAAAGAAAACTCATCCCTAAATGCAGTTTAATATTATATTTAATTTATATATTGATTTATATATAACAAATGTAATAATTATATTTAATATTATAGTATTTATAATAGCTATATTATTTATGTAAAACATACACTATGTAATGCATAAAATGTATGTAATATACTAAATATTATGTTATATTTTATATACAATATATTTTATTCATATTATATAATGTAGAAGATATGTTATATAAGTATTATACATTGTATATTATATATTGTGTACACTATATATAACATTATATACATCCCTGCATTTTTATTGTATGTATATATAATCTATTATATATCATGTACATATCATATAGTATATATGTTATATAATTATATATATAATTTTAAGTATTTTTATGGAATGGTGGAGCTGTAAATAAGCAAAATTATCAAAGGTAAAACATAAATGCATAATGAAGGAGTGTGAATCAAAAAAAAGGAAACAAGATAAAGCTGACTGTTGCCCTGAGAGAATTTGCTAAGCTTGTTCTTTTTAAGCACATCAATGATCAGACACTTCTAGAACATCTCAGTCAGAGATACCAGATCAAAGTCTCCTTATGATGCCAGAACCCATCACTCAGTTATGCATGAAGTGTAAGTCCCCAATTCCCACACACACACCACCACCATCTCAAAACACACTGGCACACGACAGACACTCAAAACCCACAAGACATTCTGTCTGATCTGGCCCAGGTACTGGATGGAGGTGTCTCTTCTGAATACTGATGACCACAAGCCAACTTTCATGAGGATTTGGTCCCAAATGAACCATTAAACGAAAACGTAAATAAAAAACAGAAAATGAAGAATGTTTTCAATGAAATCCAGGTGTAATATACTGGAGAAGTAAATAAAACTCTTTGGAGGAAAGTGCCTGAAATCATCCCTCAAATAATATAAAGATGAAATGAACACACTATATGAAATCACAAGACACGGGAAGAAATAAAGCACACTATCAAGAGTCCACAGAAACAGGCAAAAGAGAACTATTAGAAATAGAAAGTCTTATTAAGAGTATTAAGTTCAAAATATAAATAAATAAGCATCTGTAACACATTTAAAGAAATAAAAAGGAAACTGAAAATACATGTGTGGAACTAGCTATTATATGGAACTAGCTGTTATAAACATGAACAAAACTATCTGAATAAAAGAATCTTTATAAAAATATAGAGAGGGTTTCCCTGGTGGCGCAGTGGTTGGGGGTCCGTCTGCCGATGTAGGGGGCGCGGGTTCGTGCCCCGGACCGGGGGATCCCGCACGCCGCAGAGCGGCTGGGCCTGTGGGCCGTGGCTGCTGGGCCTGCGTGTACGGAGCCTGTGCTCCGCAACGGGAGAGGCCGTGGCAGTGAGAGGCCCGCGTACCACAAAAAAAAAAAAAAAAAAAAAAATAGAGAGAGACAACTTATAATACCTGAAATTTTAAAATTCAATGGATATGATAATGACTATGAGAAAAAGCTGAAGAGAAATTTACTAAGGAAGAAAAAGAACTGAAAAAATTATC
The DNA here is from genome assembly GCF_951394435.1 of Stenella coeruleoalba. Classification (NCBI taxonomy): domain Eukaryota; kingdom Metazoa; phylum Chordata; class Mammalia; order Artiodactyla; family Delphinidae; genus Stenella; species Stenella coeruleoalba. The sequence continues at coordinate 10,627,824 of NC_137148.1, read as the reverse complement.
CAGAAAATAGCACAGACAATGAAAGAAATGGAAAATACGTGACTGAGTTTAAGAATGGAAGACAAAGAACTTCTCTTGAGAATGTCAGGAGAAGAAAAACGAGAATAGAATATCTGAGAAATTTCTAGAACTGATAATTTGGAATCCACAGATTTTAAAACTACAATAAAATCCTAAAAATATACAAATAAAAATTAAATAAAAGACAACCTAAATAAATTTAGTTGACACTTCGAAAAAGTAAAAGGGTAGAGGGAATACTTGATAGTTTGGAAATACAAGTCAAAAAATGAATTACAATTAAACGTTTGAGTTCTAAATGGTAACTCTTATTTTCAAAAAAATATTGAACATTATCACCAAACTTCTGAGGAGAAATTAATGTCCATCTAGAACTGTATTTTTTTAAATACAATAACAATTTTTAGAAGAATGAAAGTTTGTCAGAATACCTCCAACACAAATATATATATGTATATCTAATGACATATTTAATAAAGAAGGAAGTAAATTCTGGTACAAAGCTCTAAATGTTAAAAGAAAGAGAGAGCATGTAAAAATTAGGGTATGGATGACAAATTTTCAAACCAGTTAAAAAAAAGTATAAAAGAAACCCTAAATCAAATCATGCGTTTGCTTTATGTAATTCATTAATTTTCACGTTTTATAATTTTATTCCCTTTTCAACACAAAGCTCAAAGTACAGTGTGCCCTCCTACACTTTAAAGTAATTTAGATTTACAATTTAGACAATTTTGTGTTGTTACCTTTCAAGTAAAGTTCGGGATTATACTTTTTTTTAAACATTGATAAATTTTATTTTGTTAATGAGTTTTTGTTCATCAGAAGACACCACAAAGAAAATAAAAAGCCACATACCAGAGGGAAGTATATATTGAAGATATTACCAGAAAAAAAACATATTTATAGGACTGCTGCAAACCAATGAGTAATCAACAAACGCTGAAACAGGGTAAAAAGGGGAAACATACATGAACAGGTCTTTTACAGAAGAAGATTCATAAATAGCTAATAAAATGTGAAGTAATACTCAGTTGCATTAATAATCAAGAAACTGAAAATTAAGAGCACATAAGATATTTTAACTCACTGATAGGCAAAATTTTTAAAGTTAGTCAGTACTATTATGAACAAAGGGAACTCTCAAACACTTGGCAATGGTAGTGAAAATTAGTACGATCACTTTAAAAACAGTAAAAACGAAGATTGGCAAATTCTCTAAGCCTGTAATTCCACTCCTAGACATGTAGATGTAGAGAAAAAACTAGCGGTACAGTGGAGAGAGGGAAGGGGGGGTGTTATTATTTTTTAATAACTTTAAATGGAGTATAATTTATAAACATATTGAATCACTGCTATACACCTGAAACTAATATAATTTTGTAAGTCAACTATACTTCAATTAAAACAAACAACAACAACAACAAAAAGTGTAGAGCTTTCTCCAGCTGTCAGTAGAAGAAGAAGTCAGAGAAACAAAGAAAAGGCAGAGAATTTCAAAATATGAGGAGTAGACTACATTGCTGTTTTGCAGATGGGTCAGGGACTGGGGGTGGGGGGAACACAGGTGGTCTCAAGAAGTTGAGGATAATCCCTGGCTGATAGCCATCAAGGATTACATTTTTTCAACTCCTTTGGGTATTGGATTAAAACCTAATGCCTTACAATTAGACAAAGAATAGATAGAACTAATTGGATGTGCTATAATAGGCAAGCAGCTAAAGAAATAAATGTTGAGGCTTTTATCATTTTTCCTTACCTGGGTATAATTACTTAATTATTCACTAACTTATTTTTTTTATATTTTCTTAGTACATACACACACACACCATATGAATATGTTTAACTAGTCAGTGGAAAATTTTTTAAAGAATTACCTAGTAAAAAACAAAAAGAAAGATGAAGAAGTTTCTATCTGATGACATTTAGGACAAAATCTAGCCCTGATCTAGAAATAATTATTTGGGGGATATGGGAATAATTATTTTGCACAGTTCTTGTCCGTTGGAACCAATATCCTAGAGCAAAAGAAGGGAAAAGTTGTTGACAAATTAACACTGCTTGTCACCAAGTAGTGACAATTAACACTAAAGGCACCATTTAAAGAAATTGTTGCAAGTGAAAAAACTGTAATACTTGGAATTATAAGAATCTTCTCATTACACATAACATTTGACTTAATTTTAAAAATTTACTGTAAGTACTTATTTATTTATTTGGTTATGCTGGGTCTTAGTTGTGGCATGCAAACTCTTAGTGGGGGCATGAATATGGGATCTAGTTCCCTGACCAGGGATCGAAACTGGGCCCCCTGCACTGAGAGCACAGAGTCTTAACCACTGCTCCACCAGGGAAGTCCCTGAAAGTACTAATTTAGTAGAGCACTAGAAAACATATATCAACAAAAAACAATTTAACCCATTATTTCTTCAATTTTTCAGCCCATCACACACAAAAAGCTAACTTGATTTGGAAATCTAGGTTATCCTGAAAAAATTAATTGAAAAATTTTCTGTTAGTATTGTCTCAACTCAAAATGTTTTTACCCTAGAATTCAGTCAATTTCCAGTGACACAGTCATGGAAAAGACTTTGAAATCTCAGATTCCCAAAAGGAGAGAAATTTCTTGTCCAAACCAAACAGATATTTTACAGCTTCAACTCATAATGTTATCGTGTGGAGAATCTTAACAGCCTAACTTTCACGGGTAATGTCATCCTGTCACCTCGCTAGTTATGAAGCTGACTGGTCACTATACTTGGGTAACTTTAAGCAGTGAATATATACTGCTTAAAGTAAATACATATAAAGTATACATATGTACTATATGAAGTAAATACCTGGCTCTCGCATTAAACCTGACAAGGTAAGGTTTTTATTTTGGAGCTTCCTAATCTGGACACATCTCTGGAAGCAGACGTAACACATCCCCCAAAAATGGCTTAGCTAACTTTACGAAGAGAAAATATAAATCTCCTTTTGCATATGATATTTATAGATTTTGCTTCTTTTTATAGTTGTAACTATATCTGACAATTAAGCTGAGAGTTTAATTAGTGAAATTCTAGCTACTTTGTGGAAATAAGTGAGACATAACTTGTCTTTACTGAGACAGTTACACATCAGTTATGTCTCGTAGGAAATAAATGCATAATATCCACATGAAAGTTAACATCCAACAATAAAATAATACATCCAACGACTTCCAGTGTATGTATTTTAGAAGTTTGAATAAAATATTTCTTTTTATAGAAAACACATGAGGAAACTGATACATCTCTTGTATTACTTTTTTTCCCCAAATTGTACCTGTTTGTAGTAACAAACATCTACTAGCATTAGTAGTTGCTTTACAAATAGTGGATGCTTTACAAGAAGTTATTGTTTGTTTTGTTCTGTTTTAGGCATTTATGACTGAAATTATTTTGGTTTATTTTAACCTTTTAACAATGTCATTAGAACAAACAACGATTTTGGAACAAATTAATGTTCAGAAAGATGGGTAAGGTGCCCGAGAGACCAGAAACAGCTGGGTGGCACTGAGGTTTTAGATGATCTCAGATGTGAAAACTCCATTGTGATTAATATTGAGGAATTATTTCTTCTAAATGACATGAAATATTGGCAAGTCTGCATTTTTAAACATGGTTTTGAAACTTTTGGAAATAAATGGTCTCTTCTCAGTATTATGGGATTCGTAATGGCATATGAATTAAATAAGCGAAACTCCCAACATATGAGAGATTCTCCCAGCTGATACTGACAGGAGACTGCTCCACAGAGATGTCAGTAATCTGAGTGGCCAGTCTTATGGAAAGAGCTGGAATGTGACTGAGAACACTTTAGCTTCCTGGTAAACTGGCTCTTAGTTTAGCTTCCGGACACTGCTTTAAATTGAGCTCTCCTTTCATGTGACTCAGATGGGACCTGGCAGCTAATAATCCTGAGAGCCTTTCAGTGTTCAGGGATGGCTGCGTGCCTGACGGCAACTTGAAATAGGACAAGAGACCCCTCCCCACTGGGGTCTCCTGACTCTCAGAAGCCTGTCCAGGTGTTCACCACTTGTCAGTCACCTGGCTGAGACCCACACTGTCAAGCTGGAGGCTGTTTCTGGCCTCAGCTTGCCATTATGAACACACAACACAAATAAAATAAGGAAAAGTGTAACTAATGCCATGTTATTCAAAAGGAATTATAGACAAAACCAAGAGTGAATCTCAAAGTAAACTACGGACTTTGGGTGATTATGATGTGTCAATGTAGGTTTGTCGATTGTAACAAATGTACCATTCTGATGGTTGTTGATAATGGGGGAGGCTGTGTGTGTGTGTGTGTGTGTGTGTGTGTGTGTGTGTGTGTGTGAGGGGGGAAATAAATGGAAAACCTTGACCTTCCCCTCAATTTTGTTGAACCTAAAACTGCTCTGAAAAAAAGTATTTATTTTTAAAATGGGCCATTTTTAATAAGATGGACTACAGCTTGAACTACAGCCAATCTGTCTCTAAAGTTTCAACTGCAACATCTTTGAAAAAGGCTTTCCCTATCTTTTCTACCTTTTTTTTACCATCCATCTGGAATGTCAAATAAAGGGTTCCTGATGTTTAGTGTAAAAAAACCTTAGCTTCTGAGTCTTGGCAGCAGTACTAGAAGTAGAATGGGAAATCTACTATTTCCTATTCCCTGATGCTGACTAGACTGAAAGAGGAGGCTTCTTTGCTGTAGAATTTGGGAAGAACTTGACAAATACCAATTAATGAAGAAAGTGTTAAAATGAGCCAATAAATATCGTATTTCAGACAGTCAAGTACTATTACATTTCATAATGTCATGACTCACTTGACATGTTACTAATATCCATAACTTATCCACATGTACATGGAAAAGAAAGATGCATACCAGCTTTATCAGTTTGGCTGGATCAGTTTACACCTTTAAAATTACCTAGAATTGTTTCTTGAAAGAAACACCTGTGTGTGTGTGTCTATCTGTCTGCCTGTGTGTGCATTTATCCTATACAGACATACTTCGTTTCATTGCACTTCTCTTTTTGCTTTTGCAGATGTTGCGTTTTTTACAAACTGAAGGTTTGTGGCAACCCTGTGTCAAGAAAGTCTATTGGTGCCATTTTTCCAACATTTGTGCACTTCTTGTCTCTGTGTCATATTTTAGGGATTCTCTCAGTTTTCAAACTTTTTCATTATTATTGTATTTGTTATGGTGGTCTGTGATCAGTGATCTTTGATGTTATTACTATGACTCGCTGAAGTCTCAGATAGTGATTAGCATCTTTTAGCAATGAAATAATATGAAATTAAGATATGTACTATTTTTAGACAAAATGCTATTGCACACTTAACAGACTACAGTATAGTGTAATCATAGTTTTATATGCCCTGAAAACCAAAAATTTTGTGACTTCCTTTGTTTCGATATTTGCTTTATTGCAGTGGTCTGGAACCAAACCTGCAATATCTCTGAGGTATGTATGCCTGTATACGTCAGCAAGTGAGATAAATTCTTTTTCTTTTTAATTTGAAGACTGAAAGCAATGGACAACTATCATCTGCTAGATTTGGCAGCTAAAACAACCACCCAAAAGCCTTGTCTGTGAGAGTAAGTCATCACTCCAAATATTTTCTTAATACTATAGTCGTCTCTCAGTATCTGTGAGGGATTTGTTCTAAGACCTCCTCCCACAGATACCAAAATCAGTGTATGTCTCTTACATAAAATGGCATAGTATTTGTGTGTAACCTCTACACATCCTCCCATATACTTTAACCTCTAGAATATTTATAATGCCTAACATGGTGTAAATGCTATGTAAACAGCTATAAATACAATGTAAGTGCTATGTAACTAGTTGCTGGTGTGTGATGAATTCAAGTTTTGCTTTTTGAAATTTTCTGAAACTTCTTTCTGAATATTTTTGATCTGGGGTTTGTTGAATCTGTAGATGCAGAACCCAAAGATATGGAGGGCCAACTGTACTCAAAAATCACAATTAGTATGGGAAGTTTTGATACCAGAAGACACTGTTGAAAGAAATATTTTAAAGCAATTTTTGGACTCTGAACACAGAACATTACAAATTATCTTTAATTCAATGATATATTTTTCATAATTTAAAAGCCAATGTGGTAAATTATAAATGTAATACAATATTTAATTATGTTCTTAAGAAACTTAGAGATTATAATAATCTCTGTTAAGTGTTTTTAAAAATTCTCTTTAGTCATACGTAAAACTCATATGGTTATTTTCAATAAATAACAATAGGGACAAAATTCACTGCTTCTGATGGAAGGTAGAGACAAAAACTTTCTTTCTGGGAGTAAAAGGTATGAAATGTCTTGGGCACAGCATCTTGAGCTAATGCAGAACAAAAGTCTTCTGCTTCTGGAGGAGTGGCAGAAAACTCTCTCACTTTCCAAAGGTACAAGGTGTAATCTATGTGCCATACAGAGCGGCAGAGGAGGGCATGCTAAGAAAATCCCATTCTTGAGGCCCAGGTGTAGAGTCCTAGGACCACACAGTAGAACTCGGTCCACCACCACCACCAGTCAAGGACCTAACCCAGAGTAGCGATCAAGAGCAGCCTCCTGCTGGGGAAGCAGCAAGAATATGACCAAGATTTCTATGTTGGTACAAGTGTTCAGGAACTGATGAAGATTAGAGATGAAGCAGGAACTCGGGAAAAAAATCTGGGTGTTATTATCACTTTCCTCAGTATTCTTTTGCAAATAATGTCTGGTTTTCAACCAAAAATCATGGAACATGGAAAAAAGCAAGAGAAAAACAACCTGTTTTCAAAAGGTAAAGCTAGCAGCATAACCAGACCTAGAGATGTAAGTATCAGTCAGGAACATTAAAAGAACTATAACTCATAAGTACATTCAGTATTTGTACATTTCATTGCACGTGGTTTTTACACAAAATCTATACATAGTCATATATTTAGCTCTAGTTAATAATATGCATGCCGAAGTATTCAGGGGAAATTTTATTGATATCTGCAATATACTTTGAAATTCATTCAAAAAGAAAATACATTGGTAGCTAGATAGAAGAGTCAATAAATTGAGTGTCTGACAAAATAATATAGTAAGATATTAATTGTAGAATCAAGATGGTCCATAAATTCTTTCTATTTTTTAACTTGAAAATGTTTACAGTATAATATTGGAAAACATAAATTAGATGATGTATGTTAAAGAAAATCTATATTGCGCATCAGACAAAAAGTACACCCAAGATTAATTAAAGGGTTAAATGTAGGAGGGTAAACTTTGAATTATAGGAGAAAATAAGAAAATGTCCTATAAAGTCAGGATCAGAAAGAATTTGATAAACAAGACAAAAACCTAGACTCAAAACTGTGATAAATAAGATCTCAATGTTATGAAACCACATAAATTATCCCACCATAATATATATTTACATAAAATCACATAATAAAGTACACTGTATTGTCACAAAAGGTGAAATATGAGGGATGAAATTAATAAACTTTGAATTATATACCCTTCTGTAATTTCTAAATCACACTAAATTATTGACTTTCTATTTTTAAAAAATCAGTATAAAAAGATAAAACTGTATAGATTTCTATCATTAAAGCCATTTAATTTCTTATTAAATATCTAATATATGGCTGTATGTCAAATCTGTATTAATCTATAACATTTGTAGGAAGATATTATAAGAGATGTGAGAAACTTGGTGGTACCTCATGCCCATCCTGAGAGCTATATAAGTCGACACTGCTGAGAATCTTTCCTACAAATACAAGTTTTCTCATTTTATCTTTTGAAACTATCTATTCTTAGCCACAGAGTACCTGCATCTTGCTAACAGAATGATTGTAATAAAAGTACAGAATAATAAATGTCTGCTGATATTTTTTGATGATGTAGAAGAAGCTTCTACTATTTATTTTATTCTGAGAACTTGGGGAAACATAGGCAAATGTACACCCTTTTCTACTCAATAACAAACATCTCCATTTAGACTGAAAGAAATGTAGTTAAAGAACTTATTTTTGGTTTCACACTTCAAAGAAATTCCTGATGTAAAATATTATTTCAAAATAAAATTATTTTCAGACTACAATTAATTTTAATTACAAGTATGTATAACAGCAACATTCTGACATAAAGATGACCCCTGCCAAAGATGCTACAGCTATTAACTAAAATAGACATGTTAATATTATTAAACGTGTTTACCATATTAAAATTATGGTAAAGCCCTCCTCCATTTAACAATCCAAAAAAAGACATACACTGCCCAGTGTGTCTCAAATCTTACTCTCAACATTTGCACTGATCTATAAAACATGTTTTTTTTAATATAGAAAATATATGCAGAATATACAAATGAGATTTGTATATTCTGAAGGTGGTGAAAGCATCATCTGAAAAAGTTCAGATAACTGAAGTTCAGATATCTGATAAAAGTTCAGATAAAGTTCAGATAATAGGCATGGTCAAATCATGTAGAAGAAGCTAATTCTAAGAAACCATTTTATGGTTTTTAAAAATCATTCTAGTATAGGAAGAGCTGATATAGCAAACTTTTTAAAAAATAAATAATCCCCCCCAAAAAGTCACTTTACTGTATTTAGATTTAGATAATTTTGAAAACATGCCTTTTGATTCAGTCTTTCATCTGATAAAATATTTTGGGTCCCTGAAGATCACAATATGTCTAATGCAGTTGAATTTAAAGGTATTATATAAAAGTTACTCTCACCTTGGCATTGGTTCAAGAAAACCACTGCATGATACTTATTTTCACTTTAAACTATAGACTTAGAAAGAGATAGAATATGACTTGAAAAAAAAAAAACACAATATGAGCTACGAGAGACAGCACATTTTAATTAACACCAAAGGGGTAAAAAGAAAGGGAAAAAGCAAGTTGTGAGTGTTATTTACAGGTTCTGGACATCTCTGCTAATGAAACACAAGATGCTTTAAAGGTTACTTTTGCTAATGAAGTGAACAAAACTTCCTGATTCAGGCTTTCTTTTCTTCTCACTTTTTTTTAAGTGACTTCTTTAACCTACTGGGAATAAAACTCATTTTTTTTTAAATAGCAAAATGCTATACTGTTAGAGATACTGTGTATTCATCAACATGCACTTTCCTTTTAAAATAACAGGAAAATAAAAACCTTGCTGATTTCAACCAGGGTCTCTGTGTCCAAGTGCGTCTGTAACTCCACATCTAGTGTGACATCCGCCAGGGAAGCACAGAATTTGCTTTGGGCATTTCAGGCTTAGAAGAAAATACAAAATCCAATAGAAGCTTTCCTATAGTGTAATCAATTTTCATTTCCTCTTCACATGCCACTATCAATGAAATCCCCAATTTTTCTTTCTCATTTTCTCCTACTTCTCAAGTTATTCCCTGACAAGTTCAAAGAAACTTCATGACTGAAAATATTCATTATATATTCTAGCTTTCTAGGAGAAAGTTGGTAGTCAAGCAAAGAGAAATCTTGTCACTGGTGGCAGAGGAGTGGGCGATAAACTAATGATTGTTTAACCTAAATGCTTTAATGTACATATTTAAATTTTGAAAGATCAAGTTTTCCATATCTTAGTGAGAGAATAGTTGATTAGAAAAGTGTGGACATAGGCATGGGGACTCTAATTTATTTGCCCAGTGGCCTCATCCAGAAGATGACATTTGAACAAAGACGTGAAGTAGGTAAAAGCACTATCCTACATTATAACCTGGAGGACAGAATTTTCAAGCAGAGCAAACAACCAGTGCCAACTTTTAAAGCAGAGATGTGCCTGGTTTCTTTTCAAGGAATGGAAAAGAGACCAGTGTGGCTTCAGCAGACTTTGGAAGAAGAATCGTTAGTAGAAAATTAGTACAGAGAGAAATGATGGGAAAGGGTTTGTTGGGGGCGGGGGGGAAGAGGATTAGGTAGGGTTTTGCAGGCATATCATTGCAAGCTCATTGGATTTTATTTCAATGTGATGGAGAACCACTGCAGGGCTTCAAATAAAGAGAACAACACAATCTAATTCGTGTTCAAAAAGAATGACTCCAGCTTCCCTGTTGAAAACACACAGTAATGAGCAAGAGTAGGACCAGAGAGTACAGTTCAGAGGGCCAGGGGCAGACAGGAGAATGGTTCCTTCCCAGTGATGGCAGGGAAGGTGATGAGAAGTGGCTGGGATGTTTATTATGGTTTGAAATTGGAGACAACCATATTCGTTGCCGGATAGAATGTGAGGAGTGAGAAAGAGGACTTAAAAACTTCCTCCTTAAAATAAGCTCAAAATGGATTAAAGACCTAAATGTAAGGCCAGAAACTATCAAATTCTTAGAGGAAAACTTAGGCAGAACACTCTATGACATAAATCACAGCAAGATCCTTTTTGACCCACCTCCTAGAGAAATGGAAATAAAAACAAAAATAAACAGATGGGACCTAATGAAACTTAAAAGCTTTTGCACAGCAAAGGAAACCATAAACAAGACGAAAAGACAACTCTCAGAATGGGAGAAAATATTTGCAAATGAAGCAACTGACAAAGGATTAATCTCCAAAATTTATAAGCAGCTCATGCGCTCAATAACAAAAAAGCAAACAACCCAATCCAAAAATGGGCAGAAGACCTAAACAGACATTTCTCCAAAGAAGATATACAGACTGCCAACAAACACATGAAAGAATGCTCAACATCACCAATCATTAGAGAAATGCAAATCAAAACTACAATGAGGTATCATCTCACACCAGTCAGAATGGCCATCATCAAAAAATCTAGAAACAATAAATGCTGGAGAGGGTGTGGAGAAAAGAGAACACTCTTGCACTGTTGGTGGGAATGTAAATTGATACAGCCACTGTGGAGAACAGTATGGAGGTTCCTTAAAAAACTACAAATAGAACTACCATATGACCCAGCAATCCCACTACTGGGCATATACCCTGAGAAAACCATAATTCACAAAGAGTCATGTACCAAAATGTTCATTGCAGCTCTATTTACAATAGCCTGGAGATGGAAACAACCTAAGTGTCCATCAACAGATGAATGGATAAAGAAGATGTGGTACATATATACAATGGAATATTACTCAGCCATAAAAAGAAACGGTATTGAGCTATTTGTAATGAGGTGGATAGACCTAGAGTCTGTCATACAGAGTGAAGTAAGTCAGAAAGAGAGAGACAAATACCATATGCTAACACATATATATGGAATTTAAGAAAAAAAAAGTCATGAAGAACCTAGGAGTAAGACAGGAATAAAGACACAGACCTACTAGAGAATGGACTTGAGGATATGAGGAGGGGGAAGGGTAAGCTATGACAAAGCAAGAGAGAGGCATGGACATATATACACTACCAAATGAAAGGTAAATAGCTAGTGGGAAGCAGCCGCATAGCACAGGGAGATGAGCTCGGTGCTTTGTGACCACCTGGAGGGGTGGGATAGGGAGGGTGGGAGGGAGGGAGACGCAAGAGGGAAGAGATATGGGAACATATGTAGATATATAACTGATTCACTTTGTTATAAAGCAGAAACTAACACAGCATTGTAAAGCAATTATACTCCAATAAAGATGTAAAAAAAAAAAACATGCCTCCTGATAGATTTTTCAGTCTGAACAGCGGGAGAGTTGCCATCAGCTGAGATGAGAAAAACAGCAACTGGAGCAGGTTTGGAGTTGAGGGGGTCAGAATATCAGGTTTGAAAATGCCAAATTTGATAAGCTAATTAGAAGCATAAAAAGGAAAAGCTAATAGGCTCTCACAGAGTTTCTTCTGGAATTCCTACAGAGGTCTGACAGGGGATAAAAGCTGAAAGTTCCCGGGGCTGCATAAGACCACCAAGAAAATAAGTGTAAAGAGAAGACGAAGTCATTACACATCATACGTAAGTGCTGAGAGGAAAAAGAATTGTCCAGAAATAGACTGAGAAGGAGTAACGTAAGAGGATGGAGGGAAGTCATGTGACTGGAGTGTTCTGGAAACTAGTCAATGAATTCCGTCAAGAAAGAGAGAGAACCAGATCTGCCAATGATGATGCCTGGTTAAGGAAGATGCGTGCTTGGAATTAACCACTGGATTTTTATCATAAGAAAGTTAATCATGACCATCAGAAAAGCAGTTGGTTGTCCTTGATGTTTGTTGCTGTCGTTGGGAAGGTGTGGGGGGTGCAGGGGTGGATAGAGCATGAGAAAAGAAGACGGAGACTCAGCCTATAGGATACTCTGGAAAAGTTTTGCTGAAAAGGAGACCCAAGAAATGGGACACTAATTGGCAGGGGAAAAGGAGTTTTGTGAACATCTTTTTAAAGACAAGAGAGTAACCCCATAGGTACCTGCTACTGAAAATGATACAGAACAAGGAGGGAAACAAACTGGCGATGTAATGAAGAGATGGGAGACACGCTCTCACGTATATACGTGTTCTCTATGAAAGGGGAGTGATCGGCTAAGACAGAAGTCCAAGTTCTTCTAGAGCAGGTCTGCCTAACAGAATTATGCTGTGAGCAGCACAGGGGGCTTCAGATTTCCTAATAACCACATTTGAAAAAAGCAAAAAGAGGCAGGTGAAATTCACTTTAATCTTATTTAACCCAATATATCCAAACTATTATTTCAACATTTGATCAGTGTAACAAATTAAATGTGATATTCTGCATTAAATCTTTCATACACTGTTTGAAATCCGATGTGGATTTTGCACTAACAGTACTTTTCAGTTTGGACTAGCCTCATTTCACACGCTCCATGGCCACATGTGGCTAGTGGCTACTGGATTGGAAAACATATATTTGTAGTATCAAGCAGGAGGATGTCATATGTGGATGTGGATGCACCTGGAGGGGGATCATTTGAGTCTACAAAGTTTATTTTCTGATAACTTTAATTTACTTAGGGAAGAAGCAATAGTAGAAGAACAGATAAGCGTGAGGATGCGGAAAAAAGATGTTGCAGCTTTGTGAAGAGGGGAGGGTATGAAATAGCCATAGAATATGGGACCATGAAGAAAAGAGGCACGTTTGCTGAGTAGTATGACGCCGACTCTTTGAGGTTCATGACCATGAATTTAAAGAATCCAGGCAACATAACTAAGCTAATTTCCTTGTCAATTATAGTACACCCCTTCTAGTCTGCTTTCCTTGTCTACCCTTGCTTTATTTAAATGGACATGTAACGTCATGTTACCTACTGAGTGTTTTCAAAAAATGAGTGTTAATTCTATAAAGCTTGTGTGTGTGTTTACAATTTCCCCACACCAGAATGTAAGCTTCATAAGCTTCATTTAGGCAGGTATTTTATCTGTTTTATTCACTACTATATCCTCTGTGCCTAGAATATGTAATAGGTGCTCACTAAATAAATATGTATTAAATGAAGCCATCAAAAAATATTGGATTGGCAAAAAAGTTCGTTTGGGTTTTTCCATAAGACGTTACAGAAAACCCGAACGAACTTTGGCCAATCCATATTATTTCTAATGTATTTTAATGATGCTTTTCAGGATTTAAAAGATACAAATGGAAAACCTGGTTTTATATCAATTGAGTAGCTTTTAAAATTGCTATATGCGCTCACTGGAGTGCATTTGTTTCTTTCTATTACCAGTGCTGATAAAATAATTAAATTTGATTTTTATTAAACCTAAATCATTTGTTACTGCATAGTTAGCTGTAGCTTTATAAATTATTCTTATTTTATTCCAGAGCACCTCTCTATTGGTGATAATAAATTAGATACTGTGCTACTTATTGGTAAATAACCTAAATAAATTGTTTTATTAATGACAAAATAGAAACATATATTTTAGCATTACTACAATCATCAATTTGTCCATTTTGTCTCTTTTTAGTTTCATATTAATAAATACTGGATCACATGCAGAAATAGTTATAGGTGATACTAATACGCAGTGTGTATATCTATGTACTGCCCATGTAGGCTTCTTCCTATAGCCTAGCATTTTCCTTATGAATTCACCCTTGTGTAATTGAATGTGGATTTTCATAGAGATCCTCAGCTTGCTTAGCCCAAGGCACCTCACAAGTGGAAGCTCCAGCTGATCCTTTGGGACATACTAGGGCCTCAATGTATTGAGGAAATGTTTACACATAAGGCTGTAGAACAGGGTCAGCCATGTCTCCTAGAGCAACCAGTCACTCTCCCCGCCCCCCTTAGGATGGTCCATTGCTAAGCCTCCAGGTCAGAAGGAGCAGGTATTTCTCCTAGCACACAGGGTCTCCTGGCATGCCCACTCCTCCAGGGGCATGTGAGGTCCTCATTTTCTAGACTGCAATTCAAGGTGGCAGGGATTCTAATCTAACATCACTACTGTGTGTTTAGCTAGTACTCTCTTTCGGCCCCTGCCCTCAGCTCATTTTCAGAAACTTCCAAAAACAAAGCTCCTCCTTTCCGGGAACCACTCTCTTGGAAATTTAGGCCAGGGATCTCTGTGCATCGTCCAATAATATTTACTCTAACAGACTTTCCCCACTCCCAAAGCTGTTCCTAATGTCAGCTCCATGATTTATTCCTCCCAGCAAAACTCTTTTGTGAATCAGTGTACACTGATGACCAATTAACCAGAGTCCCAATCTTTAGCAGTAGAAAAACCAGAATTCCTATCACAAAGTTTAGTCTTCAACCTAAAATCTTCACAAATTCCTACCTAGCCATAGACTGTATTTATAGAAATGTATTTTTATTTCACATCGAATAGGGTTATTCCCAAATTTAATATAATCTTAAGTAATAATAATTGTGAAATCACATGATAGATAAGAAAACTATTTTTTCTCTCTCACATACATTATATATAAGAATTTGTTGCATCATTTCAGAATCTCTGTTCCATTATCTGAGACAAGGAGAAAACAGCCTCTGCTCATATCCTCAATGTGAAGAAAAATAGCCTGGCTTCGGTAAGCTGAACAATATAGAGGATATTATAGATAAAATATCATATAATGCATATCAATTCTCTGAGGTTTATGCACAATTCCAGGCATACTGTCTTTAATACAACTTAATTTCTCATAAGGAAAGTCTTCCTAGATATGCAGACTAGTTTATTACAAACTAAACTTCTGAAAGAGAAAAAGTAGAAAAGGTGGACGAAATACAAAATATACACATATATATGCAAATGTGTACACACACATATGCACACTTGTTTAAAGACATTGATAAGCTTGCAAGTCATAAAAGATTTGAAGATCTCAGAGAGAAGAGGAGAGGAGTCCATCAGGGTAAACCCAGAATTAGATATCACTTTCTCACCTCAAGGTTTTGGCAGTCTCACAGGGACAAGGGGATAAATTTAGAATGGTGAGCTAGTCTGTATTTCATGATGTTATTTGGAAATAGCAAAGGACTATATACTAAAAGTAAAGAGAAAGCAAAAATAAATTAGTCCTCCTGGACCTGCCTAATCTTAGATTGGATTAGGAGATCTGCCTCTATGTAACTGCCTACCTAAAGCAATGGTAAACCTTTACTTCAAAATGGACACATCATACAAATCATCGTATCACTTTTAAAATTTTTTATCACAATGCTCAATACATAGGGAAAAAATAATGGACATTTGAAAGACTAGATTGGCTGAGAAATGATAAGGGGAAAAGAGACAATGTAAACAGACTAAGAGGAAGTCCAAATACTGGAGTTCTCAGGAAAGGACTTTAAAGTAACAGGGTTGGGCTTCCCTGGTAGCGCAATGGTTAAGAATCCGCCTGCCAATGCAGGGCACACGGGTTCAAGCCCTGGTCCGGGAAGATTTCACATGCAGTGGAGCAACTAAGCCCTTGCGCCACAACTATTGAGCCTGCACTCTAGAGCCCATTAGCCACAACTACTGAAGCCCTCCTGCCTAGAGCCCATGCTCTGCAACAAGAGAAGCCACAGCAATGAGAAGCCCGCGCACCACAACGAAAAGTAACCCCCGCTTGCTGCAACTAAAGAAAACCCATGCGCAGCAACAAAGACCCAACGCAGCCAAAAATAAATAAAATTAAATGAATTAATTTTTTTAAAGCTTTAAAAAATAAAGTAACAGGGCTTAATACTTTCAAGAAGTTAAATAACAAAAATTTCAGTGGAAAATGTGATCCCATACAGAATAAAATGGGAACTCTGGAAGTGATTAATGGAAGGACTAAAATTAGAAGTTTAAGAAATAGATAGGTTTAAAAGTAGAGTAGAAAAACTAAAGAGAATAAGTAAACTAGAAAGCAAGTCAGAAGAAAATTTTAGCCAACATCTTTCAGAGTAAAAGGGATGAATCACACAAAGAGTTACATGGAGACACTTGTCCACTGTGAATCACACTTGTTTTCAAGGTAAAACAACAAAAATCAAACTTTAAAGTATTAATTCAGTCTTTGGAATATCATTCTATATTTTATTATCCTGAAGAGTCTATTCAAAGTCGATACCTCACTTCATTAGCATGTTGGAGGAAAATTGTTATCATCATTTGAATAGATAACTTTAACTGCCATATACATAAAAGAAATTATTTTGATAGAATTGAAATCTATCTCAGTTTTCAATAAATAAACCCAGAGACAAAGCTAGTTCTTGTTCAGATAAGTGATTAGAAGAAGAGGAGACACTTTCAAACATTTAATCATATACCTAAGAGTAGGACATGTAATTTCATATCTTCTCTCTTCTTTCATTACTAAATATAGATTATCACGCCCACCACAGCCAGTTTCTGATATGATACTATCGTTGGCAGCACATCTACTTCTAGAAGAAATTAAAGCTCTCTTATTGGAAATCCTATTCTAGTCTCCAAATGTGAAATTGGGACCAGTCTTTTCCAAGGTCAAGAGCGTAACTGGGTCACATTAGGGAAAGGAATGCTCTAACATTTTAAGCCTGCATTGGGTCAGCCTACCTCCCACATGTTTTTAGACGTTATTTGGTAAACTTGTGTCCTCTTCTCCCTTTAGATTCCTGGAAGAGGACCAGCACTGTGTAGGAAGCCTTATCTTACAAAACAGATATGACTGTCTTCAAGTGAAAGTGTAGATAATGAATTTAGTACCTAAAATTTGACTTGTATAACAAAGAGAAAGTTAAGACAAATAAGCAAAACAGATATCTTACAAAACAGATATCTTATCTTACAAAACAGATATGACTGTCTTCAAGTGAAAGTGTAAGACAAATAAGCAAAATGGAAAACTAATAATTAAGAGGAGTGCTCAGCACTAACAGGCAGAGGACATGCATCTCAATATCCAGTTGTCAGTAAATTTCAAGTATATTTCAATGCTAAATGCTGTGATTGCAATAGCTTCTCTAATTAAAACATAAGTGGCATTTCCAACACCATTAGAAAATACAAATCTCAGGGGAAAAAATATCAAGTAACACAGGTGTCTCCATTAGCTTCTCAGTAAAAAAGTGAGAAATTATGGGAAAGACCTGGGGGGGGGAAAATCCTAACAATCTGAAACTTGATACTCTGCTATGTGACACTTAACAAGAGAATATGGAGTATTAAGCTAATTAAATAAAATTTAAAATATTTTCAAATATTTTCAATATTTCCAGAAATTAAATAGAGCAATAAAATACTGTTCTCCATACTTCAAATTATGACATTGCTCTACCTAATAAAGAGGTATACTGTAACTGATAAATTAAATACTTCTTTTCCTTTCCCTTATGTTTATAGTTAAAACATTGTAAGGAAATATGACAACAAAATATCAAAAAGGAAAAGATAAGGAGATAAAGCATGTGACTGAATAACATTATAATCCTACAAAGATGAGTGCATTGATTTATCAGTATGAACTATTATCATAGTTAATGGTACATAGATCTTCCACACATAATGGCTAAATATATAGACACGTAGGTAGATACAAATACAGATGTTGATATACATTTGTATGTATATCAACATGTTGATAAATATAGAAAAGAAAGAGATTTAAGAAAGAAAAATATTGATAAAAATATCCTAAATTAAAAAAAAATCTTATTAGCAGCATAAATCTAACAGGTAGCACTGTTAGAATAGTCATTTTGAGTCATTATACTATTCTTTAAAGTCTTGTAAATTATATTTCATTTCAGAATTTCAGCAGCATTTAATTGATTATTAAAAATATGAAAAGAGCATATATACATGCATACAGAGTGAACTATATGCAATTCCATACCAAAAATTGCTCTAACTGTACATAATTATTGGATTATGTTATAAGAAAACACAAGGAATATAAGATTGAGAAGAATGACTTGTCCACAGAAGTCATTCCATAATTGTTTGGATTCATGTGAGTGTGGAAGAATCCTTTTAAAACAGACTGACCAAATATTAATATTAAAATATTTCTATGGAATATTTTGAAAAAATATATTTTTCTATACATTTTATATTACTTGTCAAACACTCAGTTTTTTGGCCACTCTGGATATATGGCCCAAAGGTTTTAATGGAATGTAGATATTCCATAAGAAATCAAACATTTTATTTTAAACACATAGAGTACCAATATTGAAGTATGCAAATGTCATCATTTCATCCTGATTTTAAGCTGTATTAATTTGAATAGTAGAGAATTTCTGATCAGGTGTTTAGACCTACAAAAGGGCAATAACTTAACTGTTCAGTCTGATATTTTGTACTCTAACATAAATTGAGTAAGAAATCTAAAACAAATAAAACTGCAAATGAATTAATCAGTTAGATGTCAATGATCTAGGTATTAAGAATTAGAACTGCAAGCTGAGGATTATTTTCATCTGTGAATCTAAACTCAGAAAAAAAAGATTTGTCATAACCAATGCTTGCAACACCAATAATTATCATACTGGAGATTTTTTAAAACCTATTTAGTACATGTGAGAAGAGCATCAAAACCTCAATTTGCCACATGCCCTTGTCACTAATGGCACATTGGATGCTGTTATGTTCAATATTAAATCTAAGAAATGTTAATATATATATGATACCATCCTCTGTGTTGTTCAGTTTTCAAGAACAAGTGTCTCTTATTTGTCCTTATCCAAACATGTCATTTCTAGAGAAAACTCACTATGCTGATTAAGAGGAATATAAGTTTCTATCATCTGTGCACAATTTGGAACTAAAGTCAGACAGGAGAGGCTATTATATAGATAAAGAGATCTTTGGTCTTTCATAGTGTTGACAGCTGTCAACTTGGAGTTCTGCAGCACTTTGCCTTCATGAAAATTATACTTCTGCTGACCCATTATGCTGGCATTTACAGCAAAAGCTCTTTCCAAATATTTTTATATTTCATGATTTTATTGAAAATATTAACCATACAATAGACAGAGTGTCAGGGACATTAATCTGCCCACTCCCTCTCTCAGTACATACAGCATTTGTCCATATTTTTGTCATTAACTGTGAAAAAAGCATCCTCTATTTTAATATATTTTCCTAATCAGCTTATTTTAGCAGAGCTAAAACAAGACTGGTGTATTTTAAGAATTTAAAAGTTGGTGTTCTTTGACTTTATAGCCTTTAATTTTTTCTATGTCATTCCAGTGAAATTATTGATTATTATTCTGACCCAGAACGCAATATCTAAACCTGAAATCAAAATGATACCAAAGAACAATGTATTATGGTTCTCAAAACTCTCTAATTAACCAGTGATTTTTTTCCCAACTCAACAAATAGTGTTTGTGTGTGTGCATATGCATGAATGTGTGTATGTGGATGTGAATTTAGTTGAAGATGGGGCAGAGAGATAAAATGAGGCATAGGAAAATCAATATAATGTCACAGGTCTTAAAAACCTTGAATAGGAGAGGACCTTCAAGATGGCGGAGGAGTAAGATGTGGAGATTACCTTCCTCCCCACAAATACATCAAAAATACATCTACATGTGGAACAACTCCTACAGAAGACCTACTGGATGCTGGAAGAAGACCTCAGACTTCCCAAAAGGCAAGAAACTCCCCACGTACATGGGCAAAAGAAAAAAGAAAAAACAGAGACAAGAGAAGAGGGACTGGACCTGCACCTCTGGGAGGCAGCTGTGAAGAAGGGAAATTTTCCACACACTAGGAAGCCCCTTCACTGGTGGAGATGGGGTGTGGGTGGGGGGGAAGATTTGGAGCCACAGAGGAGAGCACAGCAACATGGGTGCAGAGGGCAAAGCAGAGAAATTCCTGCACTGAGGATTGGTGCCGACCAGCACTCACCAGCCTGAGGGGCTTGTCTCCTCACCCACCAGGGTGGTTGGTGGCTGGGAGCTGAGGCTCTGGCTTCGGAGGTGAGATCCCAGGGAGAGGACTGGGGTTGGTTGCGTGAACACAGCCTGAAGGGGGCTAGTGATCCACAACTAGCCAGGAGGGAGTCCGGGAAAAACTCTGGGCCAGGCTAAGAGACAAGAAACCATTCTTTCAGGGTGCACAAGGAGACGGGATTCAGATCACCACCTAAATGAGCTCCAGAGATGGGTGTGAGCTGTGGCTATCAGTGCATACCCCAGAGATGGGCATGAGATGCTAAGAATGCTGCTGTAGCCACCAAGAAGCCTTTGTGAAAGCACAACTCACCATCCACACCCCCCTCCACCCCAGGAGCCTGTGCAGCCCCCCACCACCAGGGTCCCGTGACCCAGGGACAACTTTCCCAGGAGAACACATGGCGTGCCTCAGGCTGTTGCAATGTCACGCTGGCCTCTGCCGCCACAGGCTTGCCCTGTATTCCATACCCCTCCCTAACCCCAGACTGAGTGAGCAAGAGGAGCCCCTTAATCAGCCTCTCCTTTAACCCTCTCCTGTCTGGGCAAAAAACAGACGTCAGAAGGGAAGCAACATGCAGAGGCAGGGCCAAATCCAAAGCTGAACCCCAGCAGCTGTGTGAACAAAGAAGAGAAAGGGAAATCTCTCTGTGTAGCCTCAAGAGCAGCAGATTAAATCTCCACAATCAATTTGATGTACACTGCATCTGTGGAATACCTGAATAGACAATGAATCATCCCAAAATTGAGGTGGTGGACTTTGGGAGCAACTGTAGACTTGGGGTTTGCTGTATGCAACTGACTAGTTTCTGATTTATATGTTTATCTTAGTTTAGTTTTTAGCGCTTGTTATCATTGGTGGATTTGTTTATTAGTATCGTTGCTCTGTTTCTTTTTTTATTCTCCTTTAAATTTATTTTGATAATTTTTTTATTTTAATAACTTTTACTTTATGTTATGTTATTTTGTTGTTCTTTCTTTACGTATTTTTTCTCCCTTTGCTTCTGAAATGTGTGGCTGACAGGGTCTCCGTGCTCTGGGCGGGTGTCAGACCTGAGCTTCTGAGGTGGGAGAGCTGAGTTCAGCACATTGCACCACCAGAGACCTCCCAGCTCCACATAATATCAATCGGTGAGAGCTCTCCCAGAGATCTCTGTCTCAACACTAAGATCCAGCTCCATTCAACAACCAGCAAGCTCCAGTGCTGGATGCCCCATGCCAAACAATAGCAAGACAGGAACACAGCCCCACCCATTAGCAGAGAGGCTGCCTAAAATTATAATAAGTTTGCAGACACCCCAAAACACACCACCAGACTCGGTCCTGCCCACCAGAAAGACAAGATGCAGCCTCATCTACTAGAACATAGGCACTAGTCCTCTCCACCAGGAAGCCTACACAAACCACTGGACCAACCTTAGCCACTGGGGACAGACACCAAAAACAACAGGAACTATGAACCTGCAGGCTGCAAAAAGGAGACCCCAAACACTAAGATAAGCAAAAGAGAAGACAGAGAAACACACAGTAGATGAAGGAGCAAGGTAAAAACCCACCAGACCAAACAAATGAAGAGGAAACAGGCAGTCTACCTGAAAAAGAATTCAGAATAATGAGAGTAAACATGATTCAAAATCTTGGAAATCAAACGGAGAAAATTTAAGAAACATTTAACAAGGACATAGAAGAACTAAAGATGAAACAAGCAATGATGAACAACACAATAAATGAAATTTAAAATTCTCAGAATAATAACTAAGGCAGAAGAATGGAAAAGTGACTTGGAAGATAAAATAGTGGAAATAACTACCACAGAGCAGAATAAACAAAAAAGAATGAAAAAAATAGAGGACAGTCTCAGAGACCTCTGGAACAATATTAAATGAACTAACATTCAAATTATAGGGATCCCAGAAGAAGAAGAGAAAAAGAAAGGGACTGAGGTATATTCGAAGACATTACAGTTGAAAACTTCCCTAATATGGGAAAGGAAATAGTCAATCAAGTCCAGGAAGTGCAGAGAGTCCCATATAGCATAAATCCAAGAAGAAACATGCCAAGACACATATTAATCAAACTACCAAAAATTAATACAAAGAAAAAATATTAAAAGCAGCAAGGACAAAGCAACAAATAACATACACAGGAATCCAAATAAGGTTAACAGCTGATCTTACAGCAGAAACTCTGCAAGCAATAAGGAAGTGGCAGGACATATTTAAAGTAGTGAAAGGGAAAAACCTACAACCAAGATACTCTACCTGGCAAGGATCTCACTCAGATTTGATGGAGAAATTAAAATCTTTACAGAAAAGCAAAAGCTATGAGAATTCAGCACCAGCAAATCAGCTTTACGACAAATGTTAGAGAAACTTCTCTAGTAAGGAAACACAAGAGAAGGAAAAGACCTACAAAAATAAACCCAATAGAATTAATAAAAAGGTGATAGGAACATACATATTGACAATTACATTAAATGTAAATGGATTAAACACTCCAACCAAAAGACATAGACTGGCTGAATGAATACAGAAACAAGACCTGTACACATGATGTCTGCAAGAGACCCACTTCAGACCTAGGGACACATACAGACTGAAAGTAAGGGGGTGAAAAAGATATTCCATGGAAATCAAAAGAAAGTTGGAGTACCAATTCTCATATCACACAAAATAGACTTTAAAATAATGAATTACAAGAGACAAAGAAGGACACTACAAAATGATCAAGGGATCAATACAAGAAGAAGATATAACAATTGTAAATAGTTATGCACCCAACATAGGAGCACCTCAAAACAAAAGGCAAATGCTAACAGCAATAAAAGGGGAAATCGACAGTAACACGATAATAGTAGGGGACTTTAACACCCCACTTTCACCAATGGACAGATCAACCAAAATGAAAATAAATAAGGAAACACAAGTTTTAAAAGGCACATTAAATAAGATGAACTTAATTTATATTTATAGGACAGTTTATCCAAAAACAACCAAAAACACTTTCTTCTCAAGTGCTCATGGAACATTCTCCAGGATAGATCATTTCTTGGGTCAAAAATCAAGCTTTGGTAAATTTAAGAAATCTGAAATCATATCAAGTATCTTTCCTGACCACAATGTTATGAGACTAGATATCAGTTACAGGAAAAAAACTGTAAAAAAATGCAAACACATGGAGGCTAAACAATATGATACTAAATAACCAAGATATCACTGAAGAAACCAAACAGGAAATCAAAAAATACCTAGAAACAAATGACAATGAAAACATGATGATCCAAAAACTATGGGATTCAGCAAAAGCAGTTCTAAGAGAGAAGTTTATAGCAATATAATCCTACCTCAAGAAACTAGAAACATCTCAAACAAACAACCTAACTTTAAACTAAAGAATTAGAGAAAGAAGAATAAAAAACCTCAGAGTTAGCAGAAGGAAAGAAATCATAAATATCAGATCAGAAAAATGAAAAAGAAATGAGGGAAACAATAGCAATGATCAAAAAAAGAAAAACTGATCTTAGAGAAGATGAACAAAATTGATAAACCATTAGCCAGACTCATCAAGAATAAAAGGGAGAAGACTCAAATCAACAGAATTAGAAATGAAAAGCAGAAATAACAACTGACACTGTAGAAAGACAAAGGATCATGAGAGATTACTAAAGCAACTATATGCCAATAAAATAGACAACCTGGAAGAAATGGACAAATGCATAGAAAAGCACAACCTCCCAAAACTGAACCAGGAAGAAATAGAAAATATAAACAGACCAATCACAAACACTGAAATTGAAACTGTGATTAAAAATCTTCCAACAAATAAAAGCTCAGGACCAGATGGCTTCACAGGTGAATTTTATCAAACATTTAGAGAAGAGCTAACATCTATTCTTCTCAAACTTTTCCGAAGTATATCAGAGGGAGGAACACCATCAAACTCATTCGACGAGACCACCATCACCCTGATACCAAAACTAGACAAAGAAGTTGCAAAAAAAGAAAACTACAGGCCAATATCACTGATGAAAATAGGTGCAAAAATCCTCAACAAAATACTAGCAAACAGAATCCAAAAGCACATTAATAGGATCATACATCATGATCAAGTTGGGTTTATCCCAGGAATGCAAGGATTCTTCATTATATGCAAATCAATGTGATAAATCATATTAACAAACTGAAGGAGAAGAACCATATGATAATCTCAGTCGATGCAGAAAAAGCTTTTGAAAAAAATTCAACACCCACTTATGATAAAAACTCTCCAGAAAGTGGGCATAGAGGGAACTTGCCTCAACATAATAAAGGCCATATATGACAAACCCACAGCCAACATCATTCTCAATGGTGAAACACTGAACCCATTTCCACTAAGAACAGGAACAAGACAAGGTTGCCCACTCTCACCACTATTATTAAGCATACTCTTAGCATAGCAATCAGAGATGAAAAAGAAATAAAAGGAATCCAAATCGGAAAAGAAGAAGTAAAGCTGTGACTGTTTGCAGATGACATGATACTATACAAAGAGCATCCTAAAGATGCCACCAGAAAACTACTAGAGCCAATCAGTGAATTTGGTAAAGCAGCAGGATATGAAAGTAATGCACAGAAATCTCTTGCATTCCTATACAATAATGATGAAAAATCTGAAAGAGAAATTAAAGAAACACTCCAATTTACCATTGCAACAAAAAGAATAAAATACCTAGAAATAAACCTACCTAAGGAGACAAAAGACCCAAATGCAGAAAACTCTAAGACACTGATGAAAGAAATTAAAGATGATACAAACAGTTGGAGAGATGTACCATGTTCTTGGATTGGAAGAATCAACACTGTGAAAATGACAATACTACCCAAAGCAATCTACAGATTCAGTGCAATCCCTATCAAACTACCAATGGCATTTTTCACAAAACTAGAACAAAAGCATTCACAATTTGTATGGAAACACAAAAGACCCCAAAAAGCCAAAGCAATCTTGAGAATGAAAATTGGAGCTGGAGAAATCAGGCTCCCTGACTTCAGACTATACTACAAAGTTACAGTAATCAAGACAATATGGTACTGGAACAAAAACAGAAATACAGATCAATGGAACAGGATAGAAAGCCCAGAGATAAACCCATGTACATATGGTCACCTTATCTTTGATAAAGGAGGCAAGAATATACAATGGAGAGAAGATAGCCTCTTCAATAAGTGGTGCTGGGAAAACTGGACACCTACATGTAGAAGGATGAAATTAGAACACTCCCTAACACCATACACAAAAATAAACTCAAAATGAATTGGAGACCTAAATGTAAGGCCAGACACTATAAAACACTTAGAGGAAAACATAGGCAGAACACTCTATGACATAAATCACAGCAAGATCCTTTTTGACCCAACTCCTAGAGAAATGGAAATAAAAACAAAAATAAACAAATGGAACCTAATGAAACTTCAAAACTTTTACACAGCAAAGGAAACCATAAACAAGACGAAATGACAACCCTCAGAATGGGAGAAAATATTTGCAAATGAAGCAACTGACAAAGGATTAATCTCCAAAATATACAAGCAGCTCATGCAGCTCAATATCAAAAAAGCAAACAACCCAATCCAAAAATGGGCAGAAGACCTAAACAGACATTTCTCCAAAGAAGACATACTGATTGCCAACAAACACATGAAAGGATGCTCAACATCACTAACCATTAGAGAAATGCAAATCAAAACTTTGATGAGGTATCACCTCACACCACTCAGAATGGCCATCATCAAAAAATCTACAAACAGTAAATGCTGGGGAGGGTGTGAAGAAAAGGGAATCTTCCTGCACTGTTGGTGGGAATGTAAATTGATACAGCCACCATGGAGAACAATATGGAGGTTCCTTAAAAACTAAAAGTAGAACTACCATATGACCCAGCAATCCCACTACTGGGCATATACCCTGAGAAATCCATAATTTAAAAAGAGTCATATACCACAATGTTCATTGCAGCACTATTTACAGTAGCCAGGACGCAGGAACAACCTAAGTGTCCATCGACAGATGAATGGATAAAGAAGATGTGGCACATATATACAATGGAATATTACTCAGCCATAAAAAGAAACAAAATTGAGTTATTTGTAGTGAGGTGGATGGACCTAGAGTCTGTCATACAGAGTGAAGTAAGTCAGAAAGAGAAAAACAAATACCCTTTGCTAACACATATATATGGAATCTAAAAGAAAAAAAAAATGGTTCTGACGTACCTAGGGTCAGGACAGGAATAAAGACACAGACGTAGAGAATGGACTTGAGGACATGGGGAGGGGGAAGCGTAAGCTGGAACAAAGTGAGAGAGTGGCATGGACATATATACGCTTCCAAACATAAAATATATAGCTAGTGGGAAGCAGCCGCATAGCACAGAGAGATCAGCTCGGTGCTTTGTGACCACCTAGAGGAGTGGGATAGGGAGGGTAGGAGGAAGAGACGAGAGGGAGGGGATATGGGGATATA
This sequence comes from Stenella coeruleoalba, assembly GCF_951394435.1. Classification (NCBI taxonomy): domain Eukaryota; kingdom Metazoa; phylum Chordata; class Mammalia; order Artiodactyla; family Delphinidae; genus Stenella; species Stenella coeruleoalba. Next base: position 10,601,032 of record NC_137148.1, on the reverse strand, counting down.
TGTATACGTACAGCTGATTCACTTTGTTATACAGCAGAAACTAACATAACAATGTAAAGAAATTATACTCCACTAAAGATATTAAGTAAAAAAGAAAACCTAGAATAATTTAAATTGTGTAATTTAATAATCTAGGTCACTTTCACACCACATTAAAATAGTGTCTCAAGTGGCAGAAGTAAGATGATACATAAGAAATAATAAGAAATAATCGATTTATTATGTATCTAGTGTCTTCAGGGATTTAATAAGAGGAGCAATTCATTTATTTTTATCCTTCCTTAACACTTGCTAACCAAACTGAGAGTAAAGTTGATTCCAATACTAAGAAATATTAATCTTTTTTTCATACTTCTGAATTCAGATTGGAAATTCATATAGTTCTACCTGAGGTATTAAATAAAAAGGACCCCAACCCTCCACAGGAAACAATAAGTAGTATGTTAGAACAACTTTCTACTTTATGTTTTTAATACCCAGTATAAAACTGGAAATAAAAATACATAGCATAATTTCCTTTCACTGTCTCTTAGACTCGTGCTTTCTAAAATACAGCTATTTCTCCAGCAGTGTTGTTTTTCCTCCAGCGATTACTCAGATTCTCACCTTTCCACTTTCCAAAAAGAAATTTATTCCAGTTGGGTGCGCCTTCCTTAACATCATTATTATTCTAATTTAAAATTTCTAGAGATAGTTTATGATTTTTTTCTTTAATTTAAAGACTAATCAACTCTTTCTGAGTAACGATGCTAAGCAAGGTATTTAATTCCTATTTGAATTGTAAAGTTTTCCCTCTTAATTGTGCTCAAACAAAATAAATGACTCTAGAGTTTTATGTTTAAAGGGGACATAGAGATACCTACTATCAAAAATTATTAAAATATGTAAACAAGAAAGTTATAATATTTCAAGGTGAAATCCAGATTTTAGCTTTTTTTTAATGTCTGCTTTATAATTTGTTCAAATCAAAGACTGCACAGGGCAGGCAGTAACCTGTACACAGTGATAAAGGGGTAACTTTTAACTTGGGTCTTAATTTGTCCTCTTCCATAACACAAAAATCTACATGTTGCATTTATCAATAAAAAACTTATTTTTTAAAAAGACATTATTTTTTAATTGTGGTGACAATTAAGGCCTTTACCTTGCATGAAATTTAACATACAAGAGTGGCAGTATTATTTTTTGGCTATTTAAATTTCATTGACTTTGCTTTTGACTATATATTCTTTGAAGATACCACTCCATAGTTTACTTGTAAGATTTAAGGTTTCATATCAATGATAATCCAAAGGGCCAGGAGTTTCAGAGGCCTTACTTCCTGCTATGGGGATTGAGAGTTTGTCCCCTCACTCATACACACACACAGACACACACACACACACACACACACACACACACACATTTTCCTTCCACACATTTTCATTGAATCAGAATTCAGTGTCTGTGTTATTCTTTCTTTGTGCATGCTATTCAGAGCTGAGAAATGTATTGTAAGTTACTTCTCCTTTCTTGTACAACTTCTTGTTTTTCTTGCACTTGATAATTGCTTTACATTTTGGGTTTGATTTTTTTCCTGTGTACCCATTACTTACTTATTCCCAAACCCCACAATGGAAATATAAATCTCTTTTTGGTACATTAAAAAAAAAAAAAAGCAGATAATGCAGTTCAAAGGAAGCAATCTGTGCCCAGAGGCCCAAAAGTCAGGGAGTCTTCTGAGGCAGCACCACCTGTCAGTGGGGGCCAGAGGCCCTTCTCTCTTTGCTCTACACTGGGAGACCCCATGAGGTCAGAGACCTGCAGGGGAGTCCTGGCCCATTTGAGAAGAAGACAGGGAAGTTATGATTATTTCACACGAATTTTCTTACCTGGCCAATGACTGAAGAAGATAATATATATACTACATTGTACTCTGGTATAGGCAAGATGTGAAATATATATATATGAGAAAAAAGAAAGAAAACCATTTTTTATCCTCCATTTCTCTTAAGTTGATGAAACAATTATACAAATACAAGTGTATTAGTTTAATAAGGTTTGTTGCTTATTGCTAAGGGCAGTTTGCATTCACAATAGGAACCACAAGGCCAGTCCAGCCATAACATTTTTTCTGAGGAAGGAAGCAGGGGCCTCAGGTGAATGGCCCCAGGGATTTCTATCCCCCAGGCATCACTGTCAATAGGCTGAGACCAGCACAAAGCAGGATGCCAACACTTTCTGACATCATGCAGGATCCTGAATAGAGATGCTTTGGCTTCTCTCAGCTATCTGAGGGACACTACCTGCATACAATTCTCAAACTTCAAGGACTGGAAGCCAAATCCCCTTTTATAAAGTTGTGGCCTCCTTGGTATGCTTCCAGTGATCACTGACATGGCAATAAGTCAGGTATTCAGAAAAGGTGATGGTAAACCATAGTTTTACAGGGAAATTTTCAAGACAGAAGATATATTGAAATTTCTAGCAAATCTCTTGGTCCCTGCTTAAAAGACTTTACCAAGTTACACTAGGAGAATAATTTAAAAGATATCGATAGACAGAAATATAGGGAAGGACTTTACGCAGTAGAACAAAAATGTTTATCAAAATAAGTGCTTATGGAAGGCAGACCCTTAAGCCTAAATGTACGTGAAAGGGCTGCAGAGATTCAGAATAATAATGTGTTTTAGCTTTTACTCTCTGCTTTTAGCAAGGGGTACAAGAAAATATAAACTCAGAAAAGAATCATTCTATTTGTATGAAGATATAAAAGTGAATAGAAATAGTAATTTAGGGCTTTGAAATGTTGGAAAAACTGATTGCCTCTATATTTCAAAAGTATGGAATAAGGCTCAAGGAGCTTTGAGTGATAAAGTCTTATTAATATTCACCCTGTGACATATATATGAGCATGCCCTTCTTACCTAATGCCATTATTTCTAGTAACCTCAAGATAGCAGCCACTAAGTTGAGATAAAATCATTTTGCCAGGGAATACAAGAAATAAAAGTTTTTATTTCAATTACACTGTCTCTGGTTTAATATTCCATGTTGGGTTAATACGGATAAAGGTGGGAAAGGACACATAACTTAACTCTTTATTTTATAGGTCACTAGATTTGAAAGTTCTGTATCTGGGAATGATGGAGAGGACTTAGGTATAACAACTGGGAGTGGGAAGCAGGATGAAATGGTGTTTGTTACCAGACTGTGACCATCACTGATGCCTGATCAACCAAACCTACTTCTCCTTCCTGCACAATGAGACAGACTATATTTCCCAGCTTCTCTTGCAGTTATAATTGGGTAACAGGCCAATAAACAAAGACAGAAATTATGTGAGCTACTGACAGGCTTAACACATGAAAATCTCGCATCTGTAATTCTCCATGTTTATCATCCTTAGGACTAGATATGAATACCAAGGCTACCTTGGTAGACACAACGATAGTGGCAATTGTTTGACTTACTAAAATAGAAATGTCATGTGGTTCCACTAAATAATATGAAGAAGTAAAAAGATAGAAGAGATCCGATTTCTGGATCAACACTTGGAACCTATCACCCAACCAAGAAGTCCCATATTGGACAGAATGAACATATTTAAGAGCAAAAGAACACTTTGATTTTGTTAAGGCACTGAGATTCATGGATTCATTGGCTTTGATTCTCCACCCAACACCTCCAAAATAACTGATTTTGGTTTCTTTACTTTCATTCTACATTATATTAAAAAATAAATATTTTTTTAAAAAATTTAAAAAAAAAAACCTTTTTAAAGCTCTATCTCATAACTTTAGTTTGGGTCTGAGAAATTTTTTCCAAGACTGTATTAAATGTGCAAGAGAATTATTAGGGGACAGAGTATGAATAGGTGTGGAGAGCCTTCAGAATGCAATGCAAGTTAACATCTGTGGGAAAAGAAAGGGGAGGAAGGAGACTTGGGTAGAAGAGTGTATGGCTGTAGAACAATGTGGAGAAAGGTTTGTGCAGGCTGATGGGGAGACTTTGAGCCAAGGGTGCCCATAAAAAGAAGACTTCTCTTCACCCCAATGAGTCTGTTTTAGTACCACAACAATGATCAGACATTACCTGGAGCAGTCCTGGAAGTGTGGCAACAGCCTGAATGTAGTGGTTGATTCACAGAAGCAGCGGCTGGGATTATTAGTCGATCATGCTTCTTACAATGGGAAACCTGAGCAACTCTTTTCATGGCAGCTACAGTTCACCCCTTGTGAATCATTAGAACATTGGTTGGTGAGCCTAGAGACAAGAGGTCAGGGAATATAATGTTTGTTAAGAAATAATGGAAACAGGTCAACATGCATCTCCATCCCTCCTGCAGTCCACATGCTAATCTTAGATCTATTCATAGACAAAATGAAAAGTTCTCAGAATTTTTTTTGCAGATTGTCCTAGCTATTATAAAGGAGCATTGACCTTGTCGGGGAGATTTCCCTAGGACAGACAAACTCCTGTGGGAAACAACAGTGAGACATTGACTGATAGTTGGATCTTACTGGCTTATATTAGGATTACAATGCTAACAAAGGTTACCTACTGGAAAATGAGAAATTGAGTCAAGCTATCTAGATAAATACTGTGGTCAACTTCACTGCTTTAGAAAACTTCCTTCACTCTTATACTAAAATGGGGAAAATATAAGAGATGTTATTATGCAAATTTCATGAAAAAGACTCCAATTAAGGTGCACTTCTTTTAAAAGATATCTCTGCTATATGAATTGAGCCTGAATTAGTCAAAAAGTATGCCCCAAAGCCCAACCAGAAAGTAACATGATGTGATTGTTGAAGAAAAGGATCCCCAAAGCTGAAATAGAAACAGTAATGATCTTCCTTCCTGATAGAGAGTTTTCATGGGTTAAATGAATGTTCATTTGTTCTAGTCACATACAGCCTCCATGCCATTCAAATCTGAAAGTATTTGCTTACTGACTCACCCCCGATACCTCCACCTCTTTACCCTGATATGAGCTTTCTTAAGGAAAAAGATGATTAGGGGTAGGAGTGAAGTCTCTTTGTCCCAAAAGGAAACTAAAAGTTATAAGAATCTGTACAGTATGTTGAGGAATCTTGGGGAGGGATGAGAATCAAACTATCATGCCTCTTTTGCATACAGGCCCTTGAGGAACTATCCTACCCAGCCCTATGGAGGGAGGGAGGACTTTGATTCAACTGTTGGGGTTTGACCAAGATTCACAGCTGGGAAAGGAAGCTAACATTATCTTTTGGGTAAAGCTTTGTGGGACAATTCAATGAATTGTGTGGTTGCTTTTTTTACCGGAAAAAAAAAGTTACTACCAAACATTTGCAATAAAGGCCATACTTAATATTTCAGATAGAACAGTAAAGAGTTGCAGTTATTTCTCCCTCCCAGCTCTGATATGGATGCAACTTATCTTAAATCAAAGCTAGTCTTGTGACTTTCTTTGATTAATAGAGTGTATTGAAAGTAACACTATCAATACAGGACGTAAACTTAAGATGTCTGGAGCTTCTACTTTCCTTAAAAGAAGCCAGCTTCAGCTACCCAGAGATCACCATGTTGTGAAGACCAATACCACTTCCAGGAATAATTCTACCTATTAACCTCTGGATAGGACTTTGTGGTGTCCCACCCAGATCCTGGCTCACTTATCCCTCAGTTGCTGGAAATATTGGCTTCTTATTTCTCCCAGCTACATAGAAACATGCTTTCACCTGAAAGGAGCCATCCTACCCTTTCCCCTTTATTTATAAATAGGCACCCAACTTCAAAGAGGAAAACATGGAGGGGCAGTATGTGCTCTAAAGCCTTTTCCTATTGATAAAGCCATGGCTCAACTTTTCCTAAGAGGTGATCTTGATTAAGTCCCTCTCACACTTCACTCCTTCCCTCACAGATTTTCCTGAGGAGCACTTCTTGATGAACCATGTGCACTCAAATCCTTGCACCCCTCTCTGCTTTCAGGAAGCCCAGACTTACACAGCCTGAGTAGGGGTAGGGTGCAGGGGAGATCACAAGGTTGTGTTCATGTCATGATTATTCACTCTGGGCTCTTCTGTGCATTTGAAGCATGTAATAATGCTGCTGTCAATATAATTCTTGTAAAGGAACATATGTAAACAGAGATAGGACAGATATTAGAGAACGAGTATAAAATTTTGGCACAGACACACCAGAAAAATTTTAACAATGTATAATTATTAGTATGAGGTCAGTTTTTAAAGAAGCCAAAGAAATAAAGTTATTTTTTTCTCTTTAAAATAAGAAATATGGCAAATAATACTGTATCACCAATGCCCCAAGTAGAATTAGCTTGGATACCATAGACAATACAAAAAAGGATGCAAACTCCAATCAAGTCTTATGTTATTTTCAAACTTATAATATATGACATATAGGAAGTTAATTCTACAAGATGGAGATATAACTGGCGTCAGACATGATATTTTTCATTTAAATAGCTTACACCATGTACCAGAGGGCATATGGTAAATAACTCAATCTTTCTTTTTGCTCTTGTTTACAGAACATCAGCTTCAAATACATTATTTTACTCAACGAAATAATATTTTAGCTGTGCATATTTCACATATATGTATCATTAAGTTTCCTGTGTCTGTATATTTCTCCAATTTTATACCTCACCTTAAAGCAACCCTGCATAACTTACTCTCCTCAAATTATGCCAATGAGTTTCTGTTTTTCCTTTTCACCATACCTACACAATTTATAATTCTACTGTTCACAGCTGACAGGCATAAGAAGAAAGCCCTAACCCGTAATTAAGATTAAGTTAGTTGTCTTATGTCACCCAATTAATTAATGAAACAGCCAAGATCGTTTAGATATCAAGAGGTAAAATGTCTAAAAAAATCTTTTACTATATCAGATTACAAGTATCATCATCTTACTCAACACACAAAAAGTAATGTGTGTTTTATATATATGACACTTTGGGATACTAAAGCAATTGAAAATGAAGAAAATTTTGATATTTTCCATCTTTCTAACCTTCTTATAATATTCTGTATAACTGAGTTTAGGTAAGAATTCTAACACTAAAATTGACTTTTCTCAAGAGAAATTATCTTGCCTCAAATGAGGGGGAAAACACTGAAAATCAGGAGGACAAATTCATGGGTTTCTTTGAATATAAACTGTTCCTTGGGGGATTCAAAAGTGCCCCACTAAATAACTATTAAAGTGGTAGTATTTCATTCCTGAGGATCCATTTGGTTTGCTCACTTTTTGTGAAAAATGCTATGTTAAATACTTGTGCATGAAAAACCTCATCAGATGTTGGACATTATCAGGTGTTGAAACAATGTTTTATTATCATTGACCCACTGAATGGGAAAAAATGTTTGCAAATGATATGACCTATTGGTTAAAGGGTTAATATCAAAAATATATAAACAGTTCATACAACTCAATATAAAAAAAAGCAAACAACCCAATTAATAAATGGGCAGAAGACCTGAAGAGAGATTTTCTTTTCCAAGGAAGACATACAGATGGCCAACAGACACGTGAAAAGATGCTCAACATCGCTAATCATCAGAGAAATACAAATCAAAAAAATGAGATATCACCTCACACCTGTTAGAATGGCTATCATCAAAAAGACCACATAAAGACACAGACGTAGAGAATGGACTTGAGGACACAAGGAGGGGGAAGGGTAAGCTGGGACGAAGTGAGAGAGTGGCATGGACTTATATATACTACCAAATGTAAAATAGATAGCTAGTGGGAAGCAGCTGCATAGCACAGGGAGATCAGCTCGGTGCTTTGTGACCACCTAGAGGGGTGGGATAGGGAGGGTGGGAGGAAGAGGCAAGAGAGAGGAGATATGGTGATATATGTATACGTATAGATGATTCACTTTGTTATAAAGCAGAAATTAACACACCATTATAGAGAAATTATATTCCAATAAAGATGTTAAAAAAATAAAGAAAAAAAAAGACCACAAAAAACAAATGTTTACAAGGATGTGGAGAAAAGGGAATCCTAGCACACTGTTGGTGGGAATGTAAATTGGTGCAGTCACTGTGGAAAACTATATGGAGGTTCTTAAAAAAAATGAAAATAGAACCACCATATAATCCAACAATTCCACTCCTGTGTATATATCCAAAGAAAACAAAAACACTAATTAGAAAAAGTACTTGTAACCCAGTGTTCATAGAAGCATTATTTATAATAGCCAAAGTATGGAAGCAACCTAATGTATATAATGGAATATTACTCAACCTGAAAAAGAATTAAATTTCAACATTTGCAACAACATGGATACCCTGGAGGGTGTTATGCTAAGTGAAATAAATCAGACAGAGAAAGACATATGTTGTATGTTATCACTTATATGTAAAATCTAAAAAATAAAACAACATAGCTAATAAAACAAAAAAGAAACAAACTCACTGACATAAAAAACAAACTAATGGTTACCAGCAGGGAAAGGAAAGGAGGGAGGGGCAAAATAAGGGTAGGGATTAAGAGGTACAAACTACTATTTATAAAATGAATAAGCTACAAGGATGTATTGTACAGCATAGGGAATATGTTCAATATTTAATAATAACTATAAATGGAATAAAACCTATAGAAATTTTGAATCACAATGTTGTACACCTGAAACTAATATAATATTGTAAATCAACTATACTGCAATAAAAATAAATAAATAAAAATGTATTGGAACAGCTCTTTTAATTCTATATCAAATTTTTTTTTTTAGAAGATGTTGGAGGTAGGAGTTTATTAATTTACTTATTTATTTTTGGCTGTGTTGGGTCTTCGTTTCTGTGAGAGAGCTTTCTCTAGTTGCGGTGAGCGGGGGCCACTCTTCATCACGGTGTGCGGGCCTCTCACTGTCGCGGCCTCTCTTGTTGCGGAGCACAGGCTCCAGACGTGCAGGCTCCACACGCGCAGGCTCAGTAATTCTGGCTCACAGGCCCTGTTGCTCCGTGGCATGTGGGGTCCTCCCGGACCAGGGCTCGAACCCATGTCCCCTGAATTAGCAGGCAGATTCTCAACCACTGTGCCACCAGGAAAGCCCTCTATATCAAATTTTATCCTACCACTAATGTTTCTATTTTCCATAAGAAAATGCCCCAACCATATGAAGTATATTCCTTCCAACAACAGTGTGACTCAAAAATTTAGTTTTCAGAACTGTTTAACAATTTTTATATTTTGGATGATAACTCACTGTCATCAATAAATTTTAAGACATGACATGGCTATAACTAACTGTTTAAAAAATACTACTTTAGTAGTGAGATCATTTGATATTGTAATTTATAATAAGAAATATATATTTGACTTTTATCCCTGTTTCTGACACAGAGCTTCTAAAACTTTTCAAATTTTCTAGGTGATGAGATCCATAAAGGTGTCTTGTTAAATTAATGTGGTAACTTTTGGACCACACCTAAGGATGGGAACTGGTTGCCAGGAGATTCAACCAAGTGATTAGAGGGTTGGAACTTTCAGTACCATTCCCTGACCTCCAGGGAAGGGAGAGGGACTAGAGGCTGAATCAATTGCCAATGACCAATAATTTAATAAATTATGTCTGTGTAATGAAACCTCCTTAAAAACCCAAAAGGACTGAGTTTGGAGAGCTTCCAAGCTGGTGAACACGTGGAAATTTGGGGGAGAGTGGTGCCCTCCAACAGCCATGGAAGCCTGGCACCTTTTCTCCATACCTTCCCCTCTGCATATCTTGCATCTGGACGTTCATCTGTATCCTTTATCATATCCGTTTATAATAAGCTAGTAACCCAGTAAGAAAAATATTTATCTGAGTTCTGTGAGCTGTCTAGCAAATTAATAGGATCCAAGGAAGGGATCATAGGAACCTCTGATTCATAGCCAGTCGGTCAGAAGTACAGGTAACAACCCAGCTTGCAACTGGCATTTGAAGTGGGGTGGGGTGGGGGCAGTCTAGTAGGACTGAACTCTTCACCAGTCTTTTGGACTGAACAGTTAACATGAATCTGGGACTATCTTTGGGTAGAGAGTGTCAGAATGAGTTGAAATGTAGGACACCCAGCTGGTGTCCCAGAATTGCTTGTTGCTGGAGTGAGGAAGCACAGCCCTCTCCCATACACACACATTGGAATTGGGTCCAAGAAGTTAAAAGAGATGATAACCAGAAATAAATGATTTTTTGAATGACTTAAAAGTGATTTCCTAAAATAATACATTCCAAATATTTCAAGTGTGTTTGTAAGCAAGCCACTCTAACTGATCCCTTTGTTCCCTTGACACTTCCTCTAACTGCTAGTAAATCTTAAGTAGTTTACATCTAATTGTAATGAGAGGATTTCGCACTGCTAATTCCTTGACCTCCTTCCTTTTTCAATACCTATTTGTGATGGCAATTTTCTGGAATCTAAAACAGCCATGCTTGACCTTTCTCTTCTCCTTTCTTCTGTGAGCACATGTGTAAACAAAGTAAGCACACAGTAAATATTAGGTCTCTTCTCACCTGAAAAACCTATATATATAACTCGATTTTAGCCTGAGGATCAACTTTTCTTTTCTCATTCTAAGTCACTGCTAAAACTAAATCTTTCCTTTAAAAAAGATCCCTCCTTCTTCACCTTTTCCTTGCTTCTTCTACCTGAAGACAAAGCTCCTTCCTTGAACCCCCAGCCTGTGGCAAGCATATGGCTGAAATCACTTGTCTGGTGGTAGATATTCAGAAAGTCCACTACCCTATATGCCCTTTTGCTCATGTTGTGATACTATGTCATACTATTGGGTAATGTTACATAATCACTTCCCTAAACTGTGAGCATCTATAAGTATCCTTATTTTCTCTTCTACTCACTTTAAGTAGGTGTGTTCTGTTTCTGTGTGATGCAACAGCCCTGTGGCTTTATCCAATTTCAAGATATGATTAAACTGATCTGATCATATATCTCAATATTTAAAGTCATTTTTGGAGGAACTTTTTTTTTAAGCAGTGTTATTGAGATAAAATTCACCTTCTTAAATTTACAGTTAATTTTTTTTAGTATGTTCACAGATGTGGGAAAATATCACCATAGTCAATATTAGAGTATTTTCGTCACCACAGAAAGAAACCTTGCATGGTTTAATTATCAACCCCTTAAACTCTCAGATATCCCCTACCCCCTAGCAATCACTAATCCACATTCTCATAGTTACATGGAATGTTAACACTAAGGGCAACTGGGTGATGGGTATACAGAAAATTCCCTTACTCTCTTTGCTACTTTTATGTAAATCTAAATTTATTCTAAAACAAAAACAATTTAAAAGTACTTCAAATACGTACAGTACAAAGCAATACAATTGTATTGTTACATTAACATGTATACTGTTGTATAATTGTTATATAACTGGAACATCTTATACAGCCTGTTCTAAGGGCTTACACATGTCACTTATAGTACCTTCACAACCATCTAACAGAGTAGCTATTCTCCCACAGATGAAATTCAGGCCCAGGGAGTAAGTGAATTTCCCAAGGTGCTCACCCCAAAGAGAACATTAAGACTTTAAATGCTGCCTTCTGGCTCCATAGTCCATTCTTTCAACCATTGCACTTTTCTCCTGACTGCTAAATGACAGGTTTGAGCAAGTCAATATAAGGAGGAATAGAAAATTTTGAGATATGAGATAAAAATTTGAGCTGCTCTTCCCAAACATGAGCTTTAAAGAATTACAAATATTAGCTCAGAAGTGACTTTTCTCACTTAAACATAATATGCAATTAGAAGTGTCTGCTTGTATGTGAAAATAGGTCGTCAGGCCTATGTGCTCATTGCTCTCAGCTAGAAAAGGTGGATAAATTACAAAATTCTGAAATATGTCTAAAAGGGTTCAAATCCTAGCTCCACTGCCAAACGTGCCACCCTCAGAAATTCACCTGATGTCTCTATTTCTCAGTACCTGGATCTGCATATCATAGCACCTATATCTCAAATGCTTGCAAAACTGCACAACACAGAGTAAGTGAGTGATCAGTGCTATGAGAACCATGGAGGGGAGGAAGGGCAGAGAGTGAGTTGACTCCTGACAGGGCAGCTGTTTCATCCAGCGAAGTCCAGGGCAGACCTATGCACAAGGGACAGATGAACAGAGACCTGAATAAAGCCAGGAAGTGAGTCTTGGGGCCTTCTTGAGAAAAAGTATTTTAGACAGAAGGAAGATGCTCCAGGCAAGAGTAACCTTGGAATGGAGAGCTTGGAGATCAGAGAGCAAGGAGAAGACAGGTGAGGTGAGGGGTAAGTATATAGAGGCCCAAACTGATTTGCAAACCTAAACCACTCTGATGGTTGCTTGAAGATTTCTCTCACATTGCCCAAGAAACTCTACTACCCACAGAAATTGCCTCTACCTTGAAATCTCATACCACATATAGTTTGAATTTACCACTCAAATTAACATTTAAATACATAGGATTTTGTACATTTGAGTGTTCGTCTTTCACCTGTGACTGGAATGTAAATTGCTTCTTGGCCATTACCATGTAGTGTGCGTTTGTGTATGTGTGTGCACAGATGTGTTTGTTTCATGTTTAGTCCACTAAAGCATCTATAAAATTATCACAATTATATTTTTCTGATTAATAAATTCTAACAGACACATTACTTTTTAGAGCAGGAACTGTGACTTTGGTTATAATTCTTTTGTCATGCATCCTGTAAACTTCATATGTACTCACTGGAATTGAAATTATCTTAAATTTACAATATAGCTTACAGGCTTGAGCAGAATTGTATAGGCATTATCATATATTGTGATCCAGTTTACAGTCATGAGAGCCAGTCAAAAGTCATTTGAATCTCACTTGATAAAAACTCAACATACTCTTTGAGAAACTAAATGGCTTCCCACAGGTTATAAAGTTAATAAGAAGTAGAGACTAGAGTTGAACCAAGGTTGTCAGGCCCTTGTTTATATTCCTCTCACTTTATCATAAGCCAAAATAACTTTAAAATATTGCAAAGTTAGATTAAGGCTGTAAACATTCAAAGGGATATTACTTTGGTTCCGAAAAAAGTGAGAACTGCAATTCTGTTAGTTAAATTGGAGTCATGCCCCTGATAAATAAATGCTCTTGGAGCTGTATTTGTCTGGCAGTAAGGAAGACTACTTCTAAAATGTATTTCTGAAATATTAGCACAACACAAAATGATAGCTTTCAGAGAAACTAAATTTCTAACAGCAGAAGTTGCATGAACTGCTCTTTGGAGAAATGAAAGATTCACTCTAATACCTTGCCCACAAATGACCAGAATTCCAATGTGACCATTTTCAAAACTTAATATTAAATACTAAAATTCTTCCGTTATTTTCAGGAAGAAAACTCAAGAAGGATACAACGTGGAGGAGTGGATGAGAATTTGAAAAGTATTCTTGGCTCTTCTACAAAACTAGAAGATGAATGTCTGGCAAATCATGCATTATAATATACAGATATGGGAAATTCTCACTTCTACAATTACTCATCTACATTTTTCTTCCTTCCCATGATGTGTAGCAAACTTAGAATCCATGTTTGGATTCTTTTAGCCTCTCTGAAGTCTACTTAGAGACTTTCCTGATTTCATCAAGTGAGTATGTAGGGAGGAAATGCAAAATATGGTAAACATTATGTGATAGGAAAATATGCTGCTGAAAACCCATATAATGACTTCCAAAACAAATGAAAGTGTTTGCTTCTCCTTGCACTTATGTACCTTCATTAACCTGATTATGGGACTATTTACAGCATAGAATCACAACCTACTTGTGGAGTTCATTCTTTGATTCTTGGCTTGTCTGAGTTGCAAAATGGGAATGTAAGACTTCAGTTTTGTACAAACAGTTGCCCTAAAGCCATTCAACAGATGACACATAATCATAATTAAATCTGCACATGCTATATTTCTCTTAACAACAACATATCTCATGCAGAGCAACTCAAAAACAGAAACAAAGGCAAAATTACATTGCTGAATTCTTTAATAATTAAAGTAAATATGATACAATGTATATAAAAGTAATAGGCATATAGAATACTATTAATACATCTCTTTATGACATTTAGACATGAGCTATCTGGCTTTATATTACAGAAAATTAGAGCTAGAAGAAATCCAGAAAATAGCTAAGTCTATGTAAAATAAGATGATTTTTAAATTAGGAAACTGAAATACAATTTGTGATTTTAGAGCAAATAACAGCTCTTTTTGTTGCAGCGTCATAGTTAAAGAGATATGGCCAGTTCATTGCACTTGACTCATAAAACCAAAATTACGAGAGCCCTTTCTTAGATGTAGTGCTATTTCTCATTTTACGTATATGTGCCGGTCTCAATATATTCCACATATTTGGAAACTCATAATTTTCTCATATTGTTTTATTCTTGAGAAGGTTCCAAACAAATACTCTTATATGCTCATATTTTTAAAATATAACACAAGAACATGAGAGACCTAGGAATATATTGATTTTTATTAATGTAAGTCGATACTACATATTCATCTTGATATTGTTTATTGTGTAATTTGTGAGCAAGATTTTTGAGAGTAGTACTCTTCTGCTGACTTTAAGTGACAAGAGATTCTGCCATACCTATTTACCAACATGTAATAATACATACTAAATTATTGAGTCATTTTTCCTCTCCCAAGAGGAAAATTATATGACATTATTCTAGATGAAAAACAAACTTCTAACCAGTGGCCTAAGATCTAATGACAGATATTAATGGGTTTTCTATGACCTGTTTTCTACAAACCATTATTTCTCAGTGATGCTGAGATTCTCCATGTCAGGGATACATGGGAGAAAATTCCTCTTGGTTTGTTCAAAGATATTTCTGTCAGCCTTTTCTTTAACAATCTCCCTCAACACCACAGTACCGTGTATACTGACTCTGTCGCTATGCTAACATATTGTGTTAAAGAAAATACTCAGCATTTTGGAAAAAGATTAAAAAGTTACTTTCAGTGACCATTCTCTTACATGCAACAAAACTGATCACTTCCCTAACTACATAAAATATGCAAGGGGAGGGAAAGAGCATAATAGATGTAACAACATCAAACCTGAAGATGTGGTGATGAACAAATAAGATTTTGCTGCAAGCTTCAGGTAAACGCTCAATAAATTATAGTTGTTTTTATTATACTGACCAAATTTACCAAGCAAAATTGGAAGTCAAATTGGTAATCTGCAAGGCTAAATTTGACACTTTTTTGTCATATTTTTATTTGTACATATCTTGCTTTATTTAAAGAGCAGAATGAGTCTATTGAAGCAATGTCGGTATTAAAAATGGGATCTTCAGGCATCTCTAATATGTATACACATCACCAAGTTTATTCGCTGTTATACATTATACGTTAGGATTTTCTTTTTTGATAGCGTTATTCCCAAAGTTTTATTTAACTAAAAATAACTTACTTTATAAATTTTACTCTTTGTTCAAAGCTTTTACAGAAACTTTCCTAACCATCCTCATCCTTGATTTATATCTTCTACAAAATCTGATTATGTGCTCTTTCCATGCACAGTGCTAGCGGACTCCCTGCAAAATCCAGTTTCATTTGAATAAAAATATTTTTCATTTTACAAATAAGAGTGTTAGGTGATGCCTTTCATAATTCATGTCTTCCAGTGTGCCTTCCACAGTTCTGTGCACATAATGGATGCCCATAAACTTTTCCTGATTAATTCACAGATATACACAGATATCAGTATAAGTCCATATCAAAAAAACTTTGCATGTAAAATTTGACTTCCCTCAGAACATGTGACATGAACTTAGCCCTCTAAACCTCACTATTTCAATTATTTTAAAGCAGTTCATTTATAATCGTTAATGACCATACTTACTCATTATGACGGTGATCCAATACAGAAAAATATTTTCACTTAAAAGGAAACTTAAAAATCTTATTGCCACTTTTAATTTTTAATCAAGAAAGAAATCCCATTGGGGCAATAAAAAGCACTACACTGATTATGTTTTTCATTCTTGTTCCTGGTACAGAGGGCAAGAGCTAGATTCATTTTCAAAGCAGTAAGAAAATACAAATACGTTCAAGCTTGAAACAACAATAGTAGTTCAGAATAAAATTAGAA
Source organism: Stenella coeruleoalba (assembly GCF_951394435.1). Classification (NCBI taxonomy): domain Eukaryota; kingdom Metazoa; phylum Chordata; class Mammalia; order Artiodactyla; family Delphinidae; genus Stenella; species Stenella coeruleoalba. The sequence continues at coordinate 10,584,925 of NC_137148.1, read as the reverse complement.
AAATGTAATAAGACATAAACCTCTGAAAAATGATAAGCCAAAGGTGAAATCTATCATAAATTCTTCCCAACAAATACTGGGTAAATGTATATTTACTTATTAGAGGTCAGAGATTTCTGGGTTTTGGCGGTTAGGAAGAGGAAAGGGTGAAAAAATTGGTTCCCTGCATGCTTAGTCTTCTTCCCAGTGAACAGGCATCTATATTACAAATCAAACTAGCCTAACAATTTCACCTGAGGGTTTTCTCATCAGAAGAGTGAAAACAATTGGGTCAATTGAGAACTTGCAGAAATGATGTCACACCATTAGTGCCCTTACTGGCAAAGAAAAACAAAGACAACTCAACTGTGTGCTATCACTAAAGCCTAAATATGCAGTCAGCATGTATATGAATCTAAGTTATAGGAAAAGAAAATCTTAACATTTGGAAAGAAGTGTTAGGAAAACAGTGAAAATACTGCCTAGACCTGAGTTTTGATACATAGAAAGGCTGAATTGGAAGGAAACACAGAGAATGTATAAGCCTGCCTCCAGTACCCTTTGAGAATTCTTACTGAATTAGTGTTTATCTAGTTTTTTTCCTACTTCCAAAAATGGGATACTCAAGACTGTTAATAATACCACATGCAATAAGAGAATATGAGTCACAATAAATATTTATTGAATTGCTAGTTTGTAAAACATATTAAACTATCAAACTGGCAATTTTTCATATATTCTAACCTAATAATTTTAGTAGTTCTAGCTAGGCAATGCTTCTTAAAATATTTATGGTGAAATACTGTTTCTTTTTAAACCTTTTTCTAATCTGTCCAGCAAGATACTTTGATAAAATAAAATAGATTGTCCTGGTAATATCAAATTGCTCTATAATTTCTAAAATCTTACCCCTAATTTCTGTTTACCTATGCAGTTTATATGATTAATAAATATTCTGAGGACAAGAAATAGTCCATTGTCCACACCTTGAGTAGTATGAGAAAGATATAATTATAAGAAAACTACAAGTTTTAATTTATTATTACTATTGTACATATTGCTACCTTCCGGATTTTTTTTTCTGCTTGATTTGTTTTGCTGCTGTTTATTTCTTTATTTTTTTTTTTTTGCAGTACGCAGGCCTCTCACTGTTGTGGACTCTCCTGCTGCGGAGCACAGGCTCCGGACGCGCAGGCTCAGCGGCCATGGCTCATGGGCCTAGCCGCTCCACGGCATGTGGGATCTTTCCGGACCGGGGCACGAACCCGTGTCCCCTGCATCGGCAGGCGGACTCTCAACCACTGCGCCACCAGGGAAGCCCCTGCTGTTTATTTTTTGGTAAGGTAATAGTATGAGAAATTCATGTTTTGAAAGACCTTCCAATGGCTCTGTGTTCAGCTTTTTGTTAGAACCCAATTTGTTGTCCTGATTACAGTTTAAGAAGCCAGGATGGTAGAAAAGTGAAAAAATATGAGAAACATTGAGAAGGTGGGATGATCATGAGGGAGAATGGAGATGGATGAGTCAAATACGATTCCTAGGTTCCAGGTTTGTGGTCCTGTGTTGGCGGTTTCACCAATTCTTTTTGGATAGAAAACACTACAAGTAAAGTTTTTAGGACACATGGAGACATTCAGTGGTTTTCATGTCTTTTTTGAAGTCTTAATCGATCTGGCAATCTTTCCCTGGATGATCAGCTGGGCAGTGACCTTCTTAGATGCACCAACTATGGTTGACTGCCACGTTGATAGTAAGTACCTGGTTCAGGGAGTGGTTAATAAATACCCATAACATGAATTAAGGAATGATAAAAACATTCACATATAATGGGTCCTTTTTATTAAAGAGGATGAGTGAAATTGTATCATCTCTTGTTTCAGAACGTATTATAAAACATGGAAGCTATTCCATTTGTTAAAGTCACTGTGCACAGAGAAATACCCTTTGGATGAAACCTAATGGTTGTGGCTTGCATATTATGAAGGCATAATAATTATCTATTGGTTAATGCATTTTTTCATGTGTGCTAGGAGGACAGTATATTGCAAAATAGACACTTCCATACCCTCTTTTCCAGTTTTCATTTCTGTTTTTTTCTTATATATGTTTCTTTGTAAATGAACAAAACTGTAAACTTACAGATTAATCTTGTATAATACAAGTGATGGTAGTGAGCATGCATTACTCCATACATTAATGTGGATGTCTCTAAGGTTTCTATTTAAGTACTGATAAAGTATAATTTTCAAAATTAAACACACAACACTCATATAAATATAAACTAATATGCGTCAAAAATTTTATTCATTAATTAATGAGAAAAACTGTCAAATGGCAAGTCAGGATCCTAGGTAATATATAATCAAGGAAGATTAAAATGAATTTACAAGTGAAAACAAAACTGGTTAACATACTATGGTCAAAACAGTATAATTTGTGGGACTACCTTTTCTATAGATAGTTACTTATAAGTGAAAATGTAATTTCACAGTATCTAGACTCTAATTAATAAATAAATAACAAACACAGGTGCATTCTTCTTGATAATAAAATATTAGTGTGAGCCAATGGAATTGTAAGGATTTGTAGCTATTCTTTTGCTTTATTTCCAATATTTGGTTAATTTTTATGAATGAGTAGGTACATCATTGTTTTCTGTAAGATTTTGAGAGATAACTTTTACCAATTTAATGAAGTTTAATTCTGTTCCACATTAGCTAAGATTTTTTTAACATTAACTCATGAAATGCCTCTTTTTATAGATCCATAGAAATGATCATTTGATTTTGCTTCTTTAGTCTGATACTGTTATGATTATCTAACATTAAAGCATACTTGCAAGGCTAAAATAAACCATAATGCTCATGATATTTTGTTTTAGAAGTACCTTGTTTAGTTTGCTCAAATTTTATTTAGAAATTTTTTATGTACAAGCAGAAATGGTGTTACCTTATAATATTCATTTTAACTGAATTTAATAGTGTGGCTTTTATTTTTAATAACTAGCTTTAGAAAATGAATTAGAAAGAATTACTGCTTTTCCCAATTTCTAGAAGAGAATTTTTTTGATGCTATATATATATATTTTTTTGAAGTTTCAATTAAACATGCTTGTAAATTATCTAGATCTTATGCCTGGAAAGTGTTGAGACTTGAGTAGCAATCAAATTTGTGTAATGTTAGTGGTCTATTCATGTTTAGTCTTCAATCTGGGTAATTTGAGTAATTTTTAATTATAATATTCTAGAAAGTTTTCCATTTTCTTAATTCAATTTTTTTTTGCATGTAGCTCTGCATAGTATTATTATCTTAACTGTCAGTATGTTTGTGTGTGTGCATTGGTGTCTGTGTTTCAGTCTTGAGTTCATTTTATTGGGATATTTTTATCTCTCTCCTTTTTTTTTTTATCTCTGTTTCATCTTCCTAAATGTTGAAATTTGTATTATTCCAAATGTTCAGAGTTTTGTAATGAATCTCAATTTTTTAATTAATTCTACTTCTTTCCATTTAAATAAATATTAGTTATTTTTCAGTTCCCATGTATCCAGTTTTTCCTTTTCATAGATATTTTTGCTGATATTCTCCTTCTATAATCTATTTACTTGTATGTATAATACTTCACAGTTATATTAAAAATGTGTATATCAAAACTCCAGTATCTGGAACTCCTGAAGATTTGTTTCTATTACCTTGAAAATCTTTTTTTTTTCAATTTGTTTCTGTTTCCTAATACACCTAGTAATTTTTTTTACTGTATGTTAAACTTTTTGTATAAAATGAAAGTTTAGGAGAGTACTTCCAAGAAGATTAAATAGACATACATTTTCCTATTCATCCAAATACAGTTAAAAACCCTAAGCATTATGTAGAAAACAAATATAGGAAGAATCCAAAGGTGAGAGAAGAAACAGATTGGCTAAGGACCTCAGAATGCAAGGAGTGGCATGGAAGTGAGTTCCCTGCATTTGCTTTTTGCCTTATATATCCTAGACCTGAAGTTAAAGAAGTTGGCAACATGAAGATGCCAATGGACACAAAGAAAATGCCCCCCAAAAGAGACCTGGCTCCAGCCAAAAAACCAACAAAGAGTCAAACCAGCAAGACAGAAAATTTTAAGACAGTAACAGATCTATGCCAGCCAAACACCACAGAAAAAGTATAGTTATGCCTACACCAACAATGGCTGAGAGGTGATCCTACATTTCTATCCTCCAGAGGCTGGTTGGTGTCAGAGAAGGCCATATTGGGGGAGCTAGGATTTTTATTCACACCAGGTGGTCACTAGGTCCCCGAGTGGTGTCAATGGAAACCACACACAAAGCTTGGATTTTTATTCCCACTGGACATCCTTTCCCCTCAGGATTGATGTACAAAGGGACCTAGTGGAAAGTTGACTTTCACTATAGCCCAGCAGTAACAAAGCCACACAATACCGTGACATTAAAGGAAGCCATATGTGAAATGGTAATGAGGAATGTCTACCCCTCCAAGCCAGGGAGGTATCTGTTGGAGGTCTAGTAGGGAGCCAGACCTCTCATGTCTGCTGAGCAGTGATGAAGAGCGACCCACTTGAGGCATAAACAGGAGCTGAGTGGTGAACCTAGACTTTGACCTTTGCCTTGCAGTAACAAGCCAACATTTCTACCGTTTTCCCTGGGGAAGCAGTGTCAGAAAAAGCCAGATAATATAGAAGATTTAATAAGATGCTGAGTCTCACAACATTATACCCAAAATGTCCAGATCTCAACTGAAACCCACTTGTCATACTAAGAACCAGAGAGGTAACAAATCAAATGAAAAGGTCTGATCAATAAATACCAGCACTGAAATGACAGAAAGGATAGAATCACCCAAGAAAGATTTTAACTTTTGCTCATAGAAAACCCTATTAAGAGAATGAAAGCACAAGGTGTAGAGTATGAGAAAATATTTGCAAACCACATCTCTAACTGAGGACAAGTGTCTAGAAAATAGAAAGAACACTCAAAATACAACAGTAAAAAAAAAGTCCAATTAGAAAATGGACAAAAGATGTGAATAGACATTTTACTGAAGAATATATATAGATGGCAATAGAGAGAGAGAGAGAGAGAGAGAGAGAGAGATGGCAAATAAGCACATGAAAAGATGCTCAACCTCATTAGACATTACAGAAATGTAAATTAATATCACGAGATATCATCACAGAATATCTATAACAAAAAATAATAAGACCAAATGCTGGCAAAGATGTGGATAACTGGATCATTTATACATTTCTTGTGGGAATATAAAATGGTACAGTCCCATTGGAAAATAGCTTGACAGTTTCATAACTAATTCAAAACGCAACTCTCATATGACCCAGCAATTTAAATAAACTCTTAGGCCTTTTACCTAGATAATTTAAAACATGTTCACGTACAAAATTCTGTACATGAATGTGTACAGCTGCTTTAGTTATCATAGCCAAAATCTGGAAACAACCTAGATATCTTTTAATTTGTGAATGGTTATACAAACTGTAGTATATCTACACCTTGGAAAATGCAAAGCAATAGAAATGAACAAACTGACAATACATGCAACAACTTACATGAATCTTCAGAAAATTATGTCAAGTAAAAAGGCAATCCCAAAAGACAACTACTGTATATTTCCATGTACATAACATCCATGGAATGACAAAATTATAGAAATGGAAAACAGATAAGTGGTTGTTGTGGTTAAGGTGTAGGTGGGGACAGGTAGAATATGTTTGTGGATGTTTCAGGGCACATGAGAGATCCTTGTGGTGATGGATATGTTCTGGTCATGCTATTGTACGATAGTCTTGCAAAATGTTACTTTTGGAAAAACTGAGTAAGGAGTACATAAGATCCCTCTGTTTTACATTTTACAACAAAATGTAAATCTAAAAATATTTCAAAAGAAAGTAATTAAAAAAACTAAAGGTGTGGATGATATTACATTTCTGTAAAGAAGAACTATTTTTCTTCTGGCAGATGATTAATGCTGTGTTAGGTTACTTTAATTAGGTCAGAAATTGAGCTGAACTGGTAGCTGGGATTCACTTTTGGGGAGGTTGTTCTATTTTTATTTTTTCTTCCTCTTATGTTGTAAACCTACAAAATTCCCAGCAGAAACCCTGGCTTTTTTGCGAGGGACCTCCATTATTTGCTTTACCTGACCTCATAGATTTTTCTTCCCAAACAAATGATACTCTCAAGAACTCTACTCAGTTTCTCAGCCTTTCAATAACTGCTTGGAATTCATAAATGTGTCAAAAAGTAAATTAGAGCTTAATTTGAGGCTCACCTCTCTGTGCATTCCAGGATCATAGCTCCTCAAGTCCTGGATGACTTGGGAATGTTATAAGGCTTCTAAACATACCCAGATTTGCTTCTTGTTCTCAGTGGGAGCTTGTTCTGACACAAAGTACTCTATCATAGCTGGAAATAAAAGTGTTAAATTTTTATCACATGAGTCAAAGCAAATCAACAGCAGCAAGCCTTACTAGATTCTAGGAAAAAGGAGAACCGGAATAGCTCCTAACAGCCCTGATGAGCAGCACATATCCACATTCTCTGAGTCATTTATTTTGGAAAATGTTTTGTAACTTCTCAGTCTACAGTGTACCTAATCTTTTTTTTTTACTTTTTTATCTTTATATTTAAGTGCTTTATTGAATGAATTCTTCATATCTGTTTTCCAGTTCACTGATTGTCTATTCAACTGTGTTTATTCTTTATGATTTAGTCCACAGAATATATTTATTTCAAATACTATATTTTCACAGCCAAGATTTCTGTGTGGCTATTTGTCAAGTTTACCTGCTTTTACTTTTAATAACATTATACAAATAAATGTTTTAACTAATTCAAACTCCTTTCCATATTACTCTATTACATTTTATTTTGGGAGCATGAAATATTCCATGTTTTGTCTTCTGTGTCACATCGCTATGGACTTTTTTGTGTGCTTCATACTTTTATAAGTGACCATATATTCAGCAAGAATTACCTTCCATGGTAATTTCAATTACTCCTGACTTCTTGTGTCATCATGATGAAATGGATTTGCTATGACTTCTGACCAAGTCCACAAGTTTATGAAGCCTAATTATTTTTTTAAATAAATGTTACATAATGTGCTGCATAGCACCTGGAATTTAATTGTCAGTAAATTCAATAACTTAGTAGTGATATTTCAATGCACAGTGACTGAAAAGTAAGCACTTTATTTTTTACTTCAAATGTTATATTTTCATTTCCAGGACTTCTGTATGATTATTTTTAAGTTACCTCTTTTTGTTTTTTAATAATCTCTCTTATACAAATAATACCTTAATTATTTTAAACTCTTTTCATATTGCTTTGTCATATTTTGTTTCTTGAACATGAAATTCCTTGTGTTTCTTACTACACAAAAGGCTACCTAGTAACTGTGATTCTTTTGTCAATAAATTCTTCAATAATTTAGTAGTAATATTTCAATAAGTATTAAAAAATACAGTGACCAGGCAATAAACAGCATAAATGTATCTACTTATTTTTTAACTTGCATAGAGTAAAATCTACTCTTTCTCATGTTCATTCTAAAGGTTTGGAAAATTCATAGTGTGCATTCACCATCACAGTCAGAATACAGAAGAGTTTCATCATCCACAAAGTTTCTTCTCCCTCCATCCCATAAAAACCATATCTGTCCTCTATTCTAATCATTTTGCCTTTATAAAAATGTCATATAATTGAATTTTTAAATTATAATTTTTAATTTAAAAAAGATGATTTTTGGAAAATAAACCTGTCAAAGATCAAAGAAAATTCCTGCTTTCAAAGTTTCAAATCAATTAATAAATTATTTTTTAAATTATCAAATAAATCTCCATAATTCCAAATGATAGAACCATTCACAAGTGTACTTCTAATTTTTTCAAACTTTTTAAAAGTTGTCAACACCAGATAGAATCAAATAATAATTAAGCTAAACATTATAAAAATAGTTTTCTTGGCTATCTTTTGGTGAAATCATTTTCTTTAATTAAAATATAGTTGATGTACAATATTATGTTAGTTTCAGTTGTACAACATAGTGATTTGACATTTGCATGTATTATAAAATGATCACCATGATAAGTCTAATAATCATCTGTCCCCATATAGAGTTATATACTATTGACCATATTCTTTATGCTGTATATTTCATCTCCATGGCTTATTTATTTTATAACAGGAGGTCTGTATCACTTAATCCCATTCATCTATTTCACATACTCCCTCCATATACTTCCCTCTCTTCCAGCAGCCACTCATTTGTTCTTTTTATTTATGACTCTATTTTCATTTTGTTTTGTTTGTTTTCTTTGTTTGAGATCATACGGTATTTATCTTTCTCTTTCTGAGTTATTTCATTTAGCATAATATCCTCTAGATCCATCCATGTTGTCACAAATGGCAAGGTTTCATCCCTGGCTTGAGCTGTTTGAAACGACTAACTCCATCTTATTGCTCCCTAGTGTTGGAAGTCTATCCATACCCCAGGCAGAGTGAAGAAAACCTGGTGGCTGCTTTTGCCTTTCCCATGTATTCTGCCTTCCTGCCTCCTTATTTTACATCTGAGTTGATTAGCAGTGATGACAAGCATAAAATCTCATGACATAAATCTCAAGGCATGTGATATATGATTTATAAATCACTGGCAGAATGCCAAGCCATGTGAAAATGTGCTCTGCTAATTCCAGTATATTTCCCTGAAGGAGAAATCATTATCACAGGAATAAAAGATTAAAAAATACCACTATCTTTGAAGACACATTTGTCTTGTTCAAGAATCCTAAGGCATAGGTACAGAGCCATGGTCATTTCATAGCTTAAGAAGTGTCACTAACATCACATCTGTCACCAGCAGTATTCTGCATCACCTGAACCAGTATATTCTCTGTGTTTGTTTGGATCACCCAAGAAGCAGACACCAAAATAGGATTAAATGTATAAGAAATTTACCAGAGAAATTTGGAAAGTACTTGGAATAGTGCCTGACATGTGTTATATAATTATTTGCTATATGAAAATATACCACTGATGAATATTTAAGTTGCTTCCAAAGTTTCTCTATCATAGATTTTTGACAGATTTAGCAAAGAAAATTGCAGGATGCCCAGTTAAATTAGAACTTCAGAAAAAGAAGAATTTTTTGTGTAATTATATCCTCAGTAATATTTTTTCTGAAATTACCAGAAGTTGAGAATGTGTTAAGAAGATTTTTCAGGTTATGAATAAATGATACTAGGTACAGAAACAGCCTTCTTTTAATGTCAAGAATAAGTCTTATTTTAAAGCAAAATCAGATATAAATTTTTGTAGCTATTTCTCTCTACATAGTTTCAACTTTAATGTATATGTATTTAGTTCATATATATCAAGTTAAAACGCTGTAAGTAATAATGTAATATTTTAATGTAATACAAAATTAAAAACATATGAAAATGAAAATTCATAGTGATCTGCTACATTTCAATAACTTGCAATAAAAATGTTTTAAAGGGCTGAAACATTGACAGATGCCTATGATTTAACATGATAATTTGCCTATAGTTTCTCAAGCATTTCATTTTATATTGAAAATCAAAGTGCTAACAGACCAGGTTCTGATATCACTTGAAATTAAGTTTCTAACTTTAGCTTTGAATCTTGAAAGAACCTTGTAGGTCTCAGTGCACAAGGAAAGCTAATTAGACATATTGAGAGGTGAGAACCTTCACAAATGCTTCACTTTTGAAAACCCAGAACTATTTTTAGGAGGGCTATGGGGATTTCTCTTTAAAATTTATATGATAATTAGTCTGCATAGCGTTGAAAATGAAAGATTTACTGAAGGTTGAAGTTATACCTTTTCCACAGCCTGAACCAGTGGTACCAAGGTACATGGTCTAGTTGTAAATACTTGGTTTTCATTTGTATGTTTGGTTGTATGATGAGTACTTAATAAATTTAATCTTGATACTACAGATCCATGCATTTCCCTTGACTTCTCACCATCAAATTCAATGCAATAAATATTTTCACTGAGTCTTACAAAATTATATTTCAGTAAACACATACATGGCCCATTACATCAATAAGAATTATATGTACCTCTGTGTATATAGCATTTATGGAGTCATGTGTCACATGTTCATGAAATTAAGAATTTTTTTCTTAGTATGTAAAAATCACAGTGTATTTTGTTGAAGGCTTAATGCATGTTCCCAAATTCAGTTTATATACTTTATCCTTGAAATCTGCAAGAACAATGTCTGGGTTTGGTTCATCATTGTGACTCCAACATTCATGTACTTTACACTTATCTTAACAGAATTAAAGATATGGTATAAACTCAATGAATTTAGGATTATAAATTCTTATGTGTTTATTCCATGATTCCAATCACCCAATGACTGAATTTGAATGTATGTCTCAGCATGTATTAAATATATGATTTTAATTATAGTATTAATATATTATATGCAAATACATAATTATAATATTATAAACATAAAATTCTTATTTGGAGTGTTTATAAAGTTATCCAATTTTGAGAACATTTTGAGAACATTTTAATATTCAAAAATTTCTTTACATAAGGTAATAATTTATGTTTACAATAAAAGTATACATGTATAATATACATATATGTATATGTATTTAATAATACATATACATATATTTTTATAAATATATAATATAAATATATAAATATTTATATTATAAATATATAATTTATATTATAAATATATAAATATTTATATATATAATATAAATTTATAAATATATATAATATAAAATATAAATATATATTTTATATATTTTAATAAATATATTATGTATAAATATATGTATTTATTATGTATAAATATATTATGTATATTATACATATTTAGTAGACTACAAAGATGCATGAGAATCAACTGTTTGTTACACCTATAGAGATGGTGCCATTTTTTCTTTGGTACAAAGCATGCTTGGGCCACCTACTACTCCTGATTTATGAGTAGCTGTAAGATTCATTTTACATATAATTGACAAATACCTAACTCCAACTCCTTTAGTAGTTAATTCTTTTTCCTAGGAAAGGATTTATTATTTCATTTTAGAAGATAGGGGAGAAAAGTAACTTGTGTGCTTATGTTTGTATAATCATATTGAATGTATGTAAAGTTTTTACATAAAACTTTAATATCCAAAACTGTGTTGTTGGCTAATATAATTGAATTAATATTGCTAACCCTTTAACTATAGTGAAATACTAAAATATCTCTAGTTCTGTGATGCAGCATATATAATTTAATTTTCTTACTCATATAATCAGAACAGTAATAAGAGCTAGTATTAGGTTATCGCTGAAGGAGGAAATAATAGTGCTGCATACAGAGGAACATGATCACTGAGTTCTATAAAGTACAGAGTATGTTTTCCTGCTAACTGACAGGCAAGAGGGGATTCTCTTCTCTCAAAAAGGCACAACTGTCTTTTCAACTACTCTTATTAATCCAAAGAAGAGGAGAAGGAAGCTATTCTAACCAGTCACAGCAAGAATTTTGTAGAACACACATTGGAAGGTGGTCACCCTCCTTGAGTTCTGATATCACATGCAAAGGTACAGGAGAAAAAAAAAAAGTAGCCCTGTATCATAAGCAGAGAGTAGCAGTTAGTTAAAAGTGCTGATACAATTATTTTGTGCAGATGAATGTAGTCAGGAAACTAGATTTGAAGGCAAAGAAATATTGACATTTTATTGACTCATAAATGTGAAAGTATGGGAAAATCCAAAGAGGTCCAGGTAGAAATTATTTCCATAGCCAAATCTGCCCTGAAGTTCCAACAAATCTCTATATTCAAGGAACCCTGAAGATGACCATCTGTTATATATTGTATGTCTATGTGTGGTTGCTTATTAACTACATAGAAAATTTATATCATGCATTGTATGATGTGATCCATAATTCTGTGTCATACTGTAACTAACATAATAGTGTAAATAAAGTATAATTCAATTAAAAAAAACTCAAGAACCTTTTGTGTAATGACTGTTAAGGATCTTAATGTGCTGGCCACTAACAGACAAGGCAGTGAGCAGTATGAAGGTTGCCGAGGTGATCAGAACGGAAGCTTTGACAGAATGTCAAGGTCAGCCAAATAGAACCTCCAAGATTACAAGTTGTAGAGTCCTGTGACCTGTGTTATTTCTCTGAGTTATTTTCCAGGCTTTCTTTTTATGTCTGACCTTACTATCTATAAATATGACATTATCTCTCTGTAGATTAATTTTTCTTCCCTGGCTCCTGCTGCCCATGCAAAATATCTGATGGATGATTTCATGCTAAATTTCAAAATATCTCAGCGGACAATGCCTTATCATTTTTGACAAGTGATTGTGTTTTTCTAGGAAAATTGTCATAATAGTCTTTTCTAACTTTGGCCATTCTTTGGAATCCTTTGAGAATCTCCTGATGCCAAGCTACAGCCATCCATGGCCCAATCAATTACACCAGAATTCAATCTCCCTCAGTAATGCCTGGGATTTTAACATAAAGGAACTATATGAAGGATAGTTTCAAAGCATTTACTCAATACTTTTTCAAGTCTAATTCATCTATACATACACAAATATATATTGCAAGCCTACTATGAACTAAAGACTGAATAGACATGAATATCCAATAATCAGCAAAGCAACCAAAGCTCCAGCCCTCCTCTGTCTGGTAGTCAGTCTAGTAGAGGTGACAGATATTTGACAAGCAAATAAACAAATAAGTAGGAAAAGTGAAGGAAGTAAACAGGACTCAGAGAATGATAAGTCTGTATTAATAAGGTTTAGGACCAAATGCTATAACAGAGATCCCCAGGTAACTCTGGTTTTAGTGAGAAAAAAAATATACATCTATTCCTTTCTCACATACAGTCTAGGAGAAGATAGGTACCAGCCACACATTTTCAGAGAACAAATTCTTTCATTTGTTATTCCACCATCCCTAGGGGATTCATTTCATCCACATTTTCCAAAATGATACATTACCACATCCTAATTCCAGCCTGCACGTTCCACCCAGAAGCCTCAAATAGCCCTTCCACTTAGCTAAGATTTATCTAATGGCCACACTTAGATACAGAGAGTTTGGAAAATATTATTTTTGGTTTTCTTTTTTCCGCCTTATATGAAAGGACACTAAAAGAAGGTTGAAAAGGATGCTCAATCAATCTACCCTATATCTACTGAAGCTACTTCATTTGTAGATTTCCATCAGGAAATGCTTAAGATAAAATCAAAGAATGAGACAGAGTCATAAAATTGAAGAAATAAAAGACAGAGGACCCAAGCAACTGAAGAATACTGATTACATGAATAAGTGTTATATAATGAGTTTGCAGAAGAAAATAGGGACCGAGTTATATACATTTGTGTGTGTCATGTAATATCGCCTGAATTTTATGGAAATTTAGGACATCCATTTGAATAGCAGCAGGTGCCTGATCTAACTTACATTTTGAAAAGATTACTCTTGTTATTTAGAGGGTTTTAGAGTTGAGAGGACCAATAAAAGAGCAGGAAGCTCCCACAATACTAAAGGCGAAAGATGACAACAGTTTGCATTCAAGTTATAGCAGCAAAGGTGGTGATAAATGAAGATATTCCACATATAATTTGGGGAGAAGATTGACTGGTAGTTGTGATGTGGATGCTAATAGAAACAGAAGAAATGAGGAAGGGGCAAAGTTTCTGGACCAATTCACTTGCAGGGTAGCAGTTTCATTTACTGAAACGGGGAAGCATGAGGGAAAACTCAACTGAGGAGCCAGTATCAAGGCTTCTGAAAATGTAGCTCTGTGCTCTCTGTGATTTACCTAAGTTCAAATGTCACATAGGGTGTTGGTTGTATAACACCAGATTTTGAAAGAAAATTCTGGGATGTGAGTAGAAATTGAGTCTATTACATTCCCGGGTTAATTAAAGCCTTGAGAATGCAAAGCCTTGTGAGGATGCAGAGAGGGAAGAGCCAGAGACTAGAAATGGGCTTTGAGGACTCCAACATATAAGACAGAGAGAAGAAAAGCATGAACCAGCAGGGACTCAGGGCAAGAATCCATGGCTATAGGAGTAAAACAAGATGCATCACCTAATTTTTTGTACAGAGCATGTGAGCTTCAGGAAGAGTAGAGCTGTTTCTTATGAATTCTCAGAGCCTCAGACAGAGTCTAAAACATATTTTAAACAAAGGAAGAGGAAGAAAGTGTAGTTTATATCTTGTAGGACAGTCCACATATGCTATCTTAGTTAATCTTCAGAGAGAAAATTACTCTGCAATCGTTTTACATAAAAATAAAATGAGGCTTAGAAAGGACATATTGTCTTAAATTACACATGCCAGTAAGTGAAGGGCTAAGTTTGAAAATAGGTTATTTTTATTCCCAAACCCTTAATATGTACTACATGAAGATTGAATAAGCATTTCTTCCACTGAACCAGACTAATTTGAGCCCACTGAGAATAACTAGAAGACCAACCAGAGTACATAATCTGAACCCATCCTGGACAGTGGAAACTAAGAGGAAATTGAATAAACTCATAACTTTTGGAGGAATTTACTAATCAGAGTGGAGATAAAGCATGAAAATATCATGTACATGAACATAATTATCTATTATTAAATTTTTATCTAAGACCTAAAATTATGTCCATAGCACCAAATGTTTCATTTTTATGGGAAAATTTTCACTCATCTGCCATAATATATGACAATCACATTGTAAATGTGTCGTTTCTTTTCATAATAATTTGGGGACCAAATTTGGAATTGGCAAGCAGGAAGCTATTAAAGGGAGTAGCTATTTCTGCAGTGGGTTTAGTACTGTGTATGGAATCACATTTTATTTAGCAGAACTGGGAATGAGGAATCCTAGATTATTCATTCATTTACTATTTACTTTTTTTGATATTAAAGGGAATGATTATATTTGTGTAATTCAAGTCGTTTTGTTTTTAATGTCTATGGATGAAAAGTCTGCATTGACAAGTTTTCACAAGTATGGATTTTCATTTTTACTGCAGCATTTAGATATAACACTAAGCATATTTTTGTAAATCTATGAACATTGTTATTCTAAGCATATTCTTTGTAGAAACTGTTTACAGCTAGCATCAACTTTCCCATTACATATAAAAAAATCTATCCTTAAATAATTGATACTCATGCTTTTTTTATAGGAAATTTTTATAAAGTTTATAGCTTAAGTGTTAAGATATGCTTTTCTTGTTTCTGCTTGTAAAAATGTCTTTACTGGTTGAATATTTAATATATATGATATTCATTGACATTAATTGCTTACATAAGAATGGATCATTTTCATTTTTTCTTTTTTTGGTTTGGATCATTTTCTTGTATCACCTGTATTTAATAAACTTACTAGGTAATGGCAATAGCAGTATACTCCAGTATATTTCTTTATAAAACAACTGTATTTTGCCTGCCTTCCACAATCCCAGGCTAAATCAGTATCCTCAATCAATGATCTCACAGACGTGTGACATTTTGTTCCAACAAATTCATCTTGATGGACTAAAAATCTATCAATGGCATAAAAAATTCCTAAAACATTGGCTGTGTTCTATAGTTGCAGCATTATTTTACGTTAAAAATCATCCTGACTAAATTAGGAGGTTGGGATTAGCATATACACATTACTATTTATAAAATAGATCATCAACAAGGACTTACTGTATAGCACAGAGAATTTTACTCAGTACTCTATAATAACCCATATGGGAAAAGAATCTGAAAAAGAATAGATATATGTTTACACATAACTGAATCACTTTGCTCTACACCTGAAATTAACACAAGATTGTAAATCAACTATACACTAATATAAAACAAAATTTTTTTAAAAAGAAAGAAAGAAAAACATTTAAGCTACAAGAAAGGGGAAAAAATGTTCCTGATTAAAAGTAACAGCACTTCCTATTGTACAATAATAATCACCACCACCCCTTATGTATATTTTGCCTCATTCTCCTAGCATCACTATGGGTTATGCAGATGGGAAAACCGATTCCCAGAGCATTTAAGCAACTTCACGTATTTCACACAACTGGGAGTAGCCAGGTTGGGAGTTGAAGAGGGCTCTCTGGTTTCAAAGTCCAGCATCCTTCCAACATCCTGCGAGCTTCAGCGGAGAAAAATGGCGTATGTTGAATTTTCTAGAAAGTCACTTTATTCATTTTATGTAACCTCTAAAACACATTCTTTTAAATAAATATTTCTGCCTCCGCAGCAGTTTAGGCAAGGTGGTACTTAATATTTGGCAAACAGTGCTTCTCAAGGCTCCAGAGCAATAATAATTTTTAAACAATTTCCTCTTTTTGAGTAAGTAAGGCTAACACAACGTCTTCAGGCCACGAAAGTAAAAGAACATGATGCATAATGATTCTTCGTCTCGGAATAAACGCATACTGATTTTCGAGCACTTCTACAAATTTGCCCGGGGGGAGGGGTATTATTGTTTCCATGGGGATTGGACACAGAGCACTGAAAACAGTTTGGGCCAAGCTGGGGGGCGGGTGTGAGTGGATTTGAAGGGAAGATGGTGGAGGGCTCACCACAACAACAGAGAACTGGCTGAAAACCATAACAAGGGATTTGTATTCTGAACTGGGTCCAGTTTCAGCTCCATTTCTGGTCAGTTGTACTGATTCTCTCCACTGTTGAGCCACGGTTCCAGCATTCTTCTGTTATTGGAGATGTTAAGGCAAATGAGAATCTAAATCTCTTTCACTAACAGGTAAATAAAAGTATTTCTCAGAAAACTTCCCTTGATTTACTAGTGAGATGAAGGAATTCTAGGGGAGAGAAAGGAACCTTTGTCAGATATCATTATGGTCATTTTAGTGCTTCTTCTAGACTCAGCAATCTTCCCTCTCCCCCTGAAGCAATTACCACTTCCATAATTCCAATGACAGATTTAAGGCAGCTACACCAGAAATTTGTGCATTGGCTAAAGCACCTACTTTGAGTTCTAATTAATACTACAGGGGACTCTTATCCTCTCACTCTCTATTATTCTCTGTTAAAACACTTCTGAAAAATATTATTTTTAGAATTTAGGGTAACACAAACTATAGCGATTATTATTAATTATATCGATCATTAACATATATTAATAATTCTAATTCTAATTACATGTGTACTTTCTAGTAACATATAGTAACAGATCTAAACCACTCTATAACTTCCAGCTTCTCTTGTTCACTTAATAACTGTTCAACAAATATTGTTGAATGCATTGAATGAATGAATAACTGAATAAGCAAACATCACCAAATCTCATTTATTTTTCTGGGTAGATATCTCTGAGATTCTTCTATGACTGCTTTCTTCACTTCACTCTCCAAAGTCCAAGTTTCCATCATTTCTTTTCTGAAACACTGCCATTGTTCCCATATAAGTCTCAGAGGACTTGTTGTCAGTTTATCACCTGCAGTGAAAGAAATCCCTTAAAGATCTGTACCTGTATCTATATCTATACCATGACAGCACTAAACAAAAGAAAACTAGAGTAGCTATATTAATTACAGACAAAGCTTACTTCAGAATAAACAAAATTATCAGGGATAATGAGGGGCATTACATAATAATAAATGCATCTCAATAAAAATTGCTGAAAGTTATTTTGTAGATATCAATAAATAAATCCTAAATTTTATTTAGGAAGTTAAAAGACCCAGAATTATCAACATAATACTGAAGAAGCAAACAAATCCAGAGGACTCACATGATCCAAATTAAAGACTTACTATAAGGTTGTATTAATCAAGAGAACATGGTATTGGCAAGAGAACAGACAAATAGGTCAATGGAACAAATTATAATGTTCAGAAAGAGACACACAAATATAGTTAACTGATTTACAACTCCTTTGTAAAAGGAGTAAAAGTTCACCTACTGGAATTTCTAGTCTGGACAATAAGAAATAGTTAAACAGAATTGTTATAAATTTGATCATATGCTCAACTAAAATGTCACCACATGTAAAAGACAAAAATCGTATTAACTACATTCATAAGCATACCACCATCACTTAAGCTAGGAATAGGTAAGTGAATAACTAGATAAAACACTCAAAGTTTAAAAAATTCAGAAATAGAGATCAAAATAATCCATTTTTCCAAGAAGAAATCACAATGAAAACTGAGAACATTCTTTGAACTGAATAATAATTAAAATATAATCATGAAAACTTGTAGGATGCAGCAAAGCCATCCTTAAAGAGTACTTTATAGCCTTAATTGCATACAAAAAGGAAAAGGATAAAAGGCTGAAAATGAGTTAAACATCCTTCTGTGAAAAAAAATTGATAACAAATTATATCCACATAAAACAAAAAGAAAAACAATAAAAGTAAAAGAAGAAAATAGCTTGAGATCAATAAAAGCAAATATTGTTTTTTTAGAAAAAACTAATGTATTTCATACATTCTTGGCAAGACCAGTTGAGAGAAAATGTAAAAAGAGTACAAATAATCAACATCAGGAATGGATAAGGGCTTCACTACAGATCTCATAGACATTAAGTTAACATAAGAATATATTATGCACAAATATAGACCAATAAATTTGAAAACTGAAAAGAAAGCAACACATTTAAGAAAATCTATCAAAACTTAAAGAAGAAAAAATATTTTGAAAAACACAGAATGTATAATTAAATACCTTCCCACAAACAAATTCAAGATCCAGATGATTTTGTTAGTGAAATCAACCAAACATTTAAGAAATAAATCATATCAATCTAAGACAATTCTTCAAGAAATAAGAAAAAAATGAAAATAAAAATAGCTCTTTTCTAGCATAGATTTGATACAAAATTCTGATAATTCATTAGAAGAAAAGAAAGTATGTGAGTGCACACACACTTTTAAGTAATATAGGGGCATAAATGTATGAACGTGGTAAAGGAAAAGAATTAAGATACAAAGGACACTAATGCTACAGAAAAAAATACTGATATATTGGACTATCTAAAATAGGAATGTCTCTCATCAAAATTTACATTTAACAGATTGAAAAAGCAAGCACAGAGTGAAAGGAGATATTTACAGGAGGCACTGAAAAACGGCTCATATCCAGAATAATCAAAACACTGCCAGATAATAAGACAGACAAACAACCAAATGGAAATAAGGGTGAGGACTTCGAACAGACAGTGCACCAAAGATCACTAACTCAAGGAAGTGTCCTATAATGAGTAAGCATAAAGGTCATCAATACACTATGTAAGAGTTATCATTGCACATCCCCCAGAATGATTAAAGGTAAAAGCCATTCACTATGCCTAGAGCTGGCAAGGCTGCAGAAGGATGAAATTCTCCACCACTGCTTGTGAAAAGGTACACTGGCACAACAACTTTGAATGACTCTGGCAGTCAGGGGGGCCTAAAGTTTAATGGAAACACATGTCGTGACTCAGCAATTTCACTCTTTAGTGTATTTTCAGCAGAAATGTATTCACGGGTGTTCAAGACAGTTCAGAGCTGAAACACTCTTCATAGCCAAGCATTGAAAACAACTCAAATGCTAATCAGAGATGCAATGGATTTCCTACTAGTGAGCATTTGAAGAAGAAACAGTAGCTAAATAAAACAATTTAAATAATGTCAAAATCTTGTGTGAAATGCCACACACAGAAATTTTCCAATTTTATGATCCAATTTATTTCAAGCCATCAACAGGTAAAACTCTATCTTAAGAAACAATGATAGCTGTCTTCTTTCGAAAGAGCGAAGGGTGAATGACGCGGGAGACACAAGAGCCCCCTCTGAGGGCTGAAATGTTCAATGTAATAGCCGGCACTTGGTTAATCACTTTGTGGTAATTCATTGAGCTGTTCAGTAAGGACTTTTCTCTTTATGTTTGTTAGATTTTCAAATAAAGTTTAAAAGTAAGGAAAAATGTCCTCACTGTTGGTTTCAGAATAGATTGTCTGTACCTCACATGTTAAACTATCTCATGACGTTCATCTACCCGTTTCCTCTAGTAGAAAAATAAAGTGTGCAAGATTCTGTAAGAAGTTTATATATATGTGTATATATATATATGTGTGTGTGTGTGTGTGTATATGTGTATATATATATGTGTGTGTGTGTGTGTGTGTGTGTGTGTGTATATATATACGTATATACACACACACACACACACATACACACACACACACACACACACACACACACATATATATATAAATGTAAAGAGAGAGGCAGAAGTTAGCAGTAGTAAAGGAAAAAAAGAGAGAGACAGAGACTGAGAGACAGAGAGAGAAACAATCATTTGGTATTTGTCATCCCAGGAAAAAAGCGAATAAGATAATACCTCTGATAGAAAAATAACCAAGTGTATTATATTTACCTCCAGTAAGAAAAATAAATCTGGCTGTTGAGTATCACCTTTATAAGCAAAATATTTTAAACCTTGCTTCCCAAACTAACCTTTTTTAAGGCAACTTTGAGGTACAAACTAGACTTTTTGAAGGTTGATTCTTTTCATCATAAATGTAAAATTTTTGAGACTTAGACTTGTTTTGAAATAGTAGTAGGAGGAAGGAGAGGAGGAAGGGTCAGACAGACACACTGGAGGGTATAAAAAAACAATGTATTTTAATATCTGACAAGATGTGAAATGATAAATAAATGTGTTCTTCTGGTGAAAAACTTTCTAAGACTACATATGCCACCTCTACCTAGCAGATATGTCTATATATAGATCTACCCGTCTCCCTACCTGTCCTCCTACATATGTATCTTATGTATCTATCATTTGTTTAACAGAATTTCCTAATAAAGTTTCACTATTTTGCCAGATTTCATATTTTGGATATATTTTTTTTACTTGTTATTTCCTCTTCTGGCAAATAATCTAATAGGGAAAAAGAAGACTGATTATAATAATAACAGTAATTGGACATTCATTGAGCCCGATGCAAGGCTAGACACATGGCTTAGAATGACTGAGCTAATTCTCACAATGACTCTATGAATTAGATACAAGTATTATGCTAATTTTGCATACAAGTGTCACAAAATGAAAATTAGACCCACGATTCCCATCCTGCAGGCTGTATCCAGAGTCTGAGATACCAGATGAAAGCTATTAGAGTATCCCCAAAGGGGAAATCCCTCACCTCTCAACGCCCCCTCTTCCCACCTCCATACATGTAGCTGTGTTTGTTTCTAGCCACCTCTGTCCTCCCAGAGGATGTGGTAAGGACACTTTCAAGGTTTATCAACATGTATGAGTGTGTATAAGTGTCTGTGGGTGCATAAAAATTCATGCCTTATTTCTACAAGGAACACGTCTTCTTCAATTTTTTGCATTTTAATTTCTCCCTTTTGAACATTTATTTCACCAAGATCTATGTTTTGTAGTGGAATCTCATAATCCTTCTTCTTTACATTTCTCTGCAGTCGCACAGAGAAAGGATGCTGTTACAAACTGATAAATTTCAAGAAAACTTGTTGAAGCAGATTTGTTGAGGGGCAGCCTCAGTGAGAGAGGCTCACAGTCTCACCAGCCACCCACTCTCGCCCTCCTTTTGAGAGTGTCAGCCAAAACTGCAGAGTGTCAATTCGGAACCCTAAGAAAGAGCCACCTTGTCTTCATGGCCCTCCCTAAAGGCATTCTGCCCACCTCTACTTCTGCGACAGATGCCCAACCATTGGGAAGTAAAGGAAAGCCCGGACTTATCAGAGCTGATTTCTCTGAGGCCAGCATTCCCACAACCCAGGGCAAAACCATCAGATGACTGTCCCCTCCTGGACGGGTGCTCCATTCTACTATATGCTTCTTTATCCTCGTTTCTTCCCACATGCTGGAGTGCTTTCTTCCAGAATCATCTCTTCCTTGATAATCTGCCAACTCACTTCTGTCATCATGGGATATGGAAATATTTGTTCCACTCTGTACCTGAACTGAAATGGGACTTTTCCCTGAAGACACTGCTCCCCAGAATCTTTGAAGTTGAAATCTGCTTGTTTTCACTATGCACTGGGTCCATCTTATTCTCAGCCGCTTTCTTATAATACCAACAGTACTGTCCACACTGCTGCTGTAGGCTGTCCAGCCTTCTCTCCTTGTCATCCCTCTTACAAACCTAATGAAAGCCCCTTCATTCACCACAACCTAGGCACTGTGCTCAGATGCATCCTCTCAAGCCTGGCAAACCGTTTTGCTTTGAATTTCACCTGACATCAGGGTTACCATATGTGGTTTATTTTCTTTGTACAACCGGCATTTCCATTCCAGTATTTTCAGACTTGCTAATTTTTCTACTATATATACCATCTTTTGTAAATAGCCTATTGCACGGGCTGTTTGTGGGTTGTTTGAACCACTGAGATTATCTCCACTTCATCCTTATCATTAGATTGATTTCCCTGATTGCATCTCTGTCATCGTATTTCATGTTTTCTAGTTCTCCTTTCTATCTTACCTTTACCTCTTTTTTTCTTTTCATGATTTGAACAATTTTTTTGTTTCACATTTTTCCAGTACAGTCTGGATTTAAACAGTATTTGTATCTTATCTCTGAATAAGAAAAGAACCTTAGCATATTTTCACTTTTCCACCCACCACAATTCCCATTTTAAGATCTCCTAGGATTCTGTATTTAGGTTTTTTTTAATTATGGCAACAATTATTTAGACATATACTTAAGTTTTACTGCTATAGTTAGTATTACTATTTCTTTTAACCTAGAATTTCCTTAAAGCTATTTATTTCTAAATAATTATTTTGGACATATCCTCTAGTTGGTAAAAATTTCTGAGTCTTTGAGCACGAAAAAAAAGTTTTCATTTGTCTTTTACCACAAATTCTAGTATGACTGGACAGAGAAATCAAGTTTCAAGTTAAGTTTCCCCCAGTATATTTAAGATATTGTTTGCCATCCCACATTCAATGTATATATTGAAAAGTTCATTATTCATCCAATTCATATTCGCTTACAGTTAACCCAAGTCTCTTCATTCTGTTTCTAATCCTTTTATACTAAGTTCTTCTCATTCTTAATTTGTTATAGTAATATTTTAAGTTTTAACATATGTTTTCCTTATTTTATAAAGCTATTCTTTGTGGGAATTAAATCATGTCCAGTGTCTCTAAACACATTTATTTTAAAGTCTAAATGCTTAGGGATTGCTCCTGTGCAGTTCTGTATTAATGAATTATTCTGTTGGTTAAGGTTGATGGCTCATTCATGTTACCACTTTTCTTCAAGTAATTGGTAAGGTTTGATTTTTCTACTTTTTTTTTTAAATTTGATAATCTGTGTTCATTTGTCTTTGAGTACAGATGTGATTGATTACAAAATCTTGTTTCTTGTCATTGAGCAGGCTAACTGAGGAAGGCCATGCTGCCTATTGGGGTGAGTTGGCATTTTTATTCCTGCTTCTTGGGGTCTCCTGTACCCTCAAGACACTACTCTCTTCCTGGGACAACCCTCTCCTCTCCAGCGACTGCTAGCTGCTTTATATCTTATGCAGATATACCTGCTAACCTCTGCTTCTTCCAGCAGTCCTGTGGGGTGGGCAAGGAGAAACCAGCTGCTTCTCCAAATTCTCTGTCTGCTAAGTGACCCTGATGTTTATCCCCTGGCTTCCCATTCTGGTTCATCTACTTCCACCTCCACAGCTTCCCTTTCTGTGTTTTATATTACTAAGGGCTTGATCAGAGAAGCAGAACCACTATGAATGACATGATATAGGGCATTGATTGTGCTGATTAATCTTTACACAGTCCTTTGTGGGAGCTCACAAAGTCTTTGGAAGGCATCTAGCTACAATGATGAGCCTGGGGTCAGTGTCATGAGCTCAGAAAACAAGCTGGATATGTGGCAGAGAACCACAGAAACAAATTCAAACCCATGAGGACAAACTAAACCCTCAAGAACAAAGGGAAGCTTGCATCTATCTCTCACTGTCTCCAACCTTGACTGGGAAAGGGCCTGAAGAAAAATCTGATGATCTTCCCACGGGTACCTGGCCCAGGCTGGGGAGAACCTGAAGGAAGAGCACCTGGTAGATCTCATGAGCCAGGAGATCAGAGAGGATGTGTGTGAGTGACAGCGCCTCCGTCTCCCACGGTGATCTTCAGGCTTAAGGACTGCTGCACCGGGTTGGCCTTCGGCTCTTCCACACAGTTCTCTAATCCAGCATATCTCATAAAGAGAACTCTGGGAAACAGAACTAAGTTGACACAGTTTAATGCCACCAGCCAAGCTATTATCTCAGCACCTACACACATCTCTTTTAACCATCCTTAATTTTCAAGTAAATAGAATTGTGCTTTCACCTGCAACGTTTCTGTTTTTTCTCATACACTGAGAACTTTCCCAACTGCTCCCGAAAGAGGATACACAGTTACATTATCCACCTTTGGGTGAGGTTCACTCCTCTTTTAGCTGAGCTGCACCTCTCTTAACATGCTTTAATGTTAAATACTAAATACTAAATATAAGCCTAAATACTAAAATATAAGATATCTACCACTCACACTTCTATGTGAGATGACAGGTAAATGGGAAAAGGGGGAAAACTGGTTAATAGTATAATACTCCGTAAATAGTAGTACATAGTAATACATCAATACCAAAATAAGGAAGAAATCCTCATTTCCACCATTGGTCATAGGGTCATAGCTTTTACAACCTCACCCTCTCATTATCCATGCCTTATTTTCTTCCCTACTTGCAAGCATCTTGGTGCAGTTCTTTGTCTGATGGGATGACCCAAATCCTCTTGCTTTCTGAAGGTTCTGAGCTATTAGCATTCCAGTCCTGGCTCCTTTATGTTTCTGTAGTTTCCCATTGATTGTCATCCAGCACGTGGGAATACGAAGAGATATCCCAGAAGATATCTTATATTCCAGACATATGCCTCCTTCCTTTCATTGTGGAGTGGCAACCCAACTTTTCTTGCATAATGTAGTATCGATTTCTGCAGCCAAGATAGTAACCCCTTCACGGATGTGAGGAGCCGATGTTGCCAAATGTTGGTTTCATCTTCCACGTTTTATTAAAATAAACTTTTTATCTTAGAATACTTTTACATCGGTGGAAAAGCTGTATAGATCATTTAGAGAGTTTCTGTATGCCATTCTGTCTCTTCTGTATTAGCAGCTTGTGTTAGTATGGATCATTTGTCACAACTAAGGAACCAATATTGATGTTATTATAAACAAAGTTTATGCAAATGCCCTTAGATTTTCCCTCACGTCCTTTTTCTGTTCTAGGACCCCATCCAGGATACTACATTGCATTAACTTTCATGTCTCCCAAGCCCTCTCTTGGCTGTGACGATTTCTCAGACTCTGTTCTAATGACCTTGAGGACTCATTTACTGGTATTGAGGAGTACTGGGCAGGTATTTTGTAGACTGTTCCTCAACATGTACTTGTCTGATGCTTTTATCATGATTTTAGACTGAGGTTTTATGTTTCTGTGAGGAAGACCATTTTGGAAGAATGACTTTCCATTTTAATGGAAACAGTGCTATGCTGTGTCCCCTACTAGCACTGTTCTCCCTTGGGAGTGAGACCTCTAGATGCCAGAGGCTGGCCTTTGAATATCCTATTTTGAGAAGTTTGTAGTTGAGTGCACTAACATATTTTCAATGTTGCCCTAAGGAATCGACTCTCGTAAATTTGTGATGAAAATTTAAGCATAAAAATGTTCCTTCCCTACAAAGTCTGTATAATTTGATCAGCCGAACCAATCACCAAAAATCTAATCTGAAATGAATTTTGTGCTCAGCTTATATCTTAAAGAGAAATCTAATGAGAGTAATACTATGACCTATTTTAAAAGAAATGTGAATGAGACCATTTTTTCAAGATTTGGGTCTGTCTGAAAATTTCTTTAATCATTAAATTTGGTTGGAAGATGATAATTATTTTGGTCTTGATTCCTAATTTCATTTAACAAAGGGAAAAAACTAGAACTACTGAAAGGTAAATTCTTTAAATAAACACACTAT
Organism: Stenella coeruleoalba; assembly: GCF_951394435.1. Lineage (NCBI taxonomy): Eukaryota > Metazoa > Chordata > Mammalia > Artiodactyla > Delphinidae > Stenella > Stenella coeruleoalba. Next base: position 10,558,910 of record NC_137148.1, on the reverse strand, counting down.
TTTGGTTGAATTGTGTCACCCTACAAGGATATGTTGAAGTGGAAAGCCCCAGTACCTCAAGCTGTGACATTATTTGGAAATAGGGTCTTTACATAGGTAATCAAGTTACAAAGAGGCCATTAGTGTGGGTCCTAATCCAATATGGTGTCCTTATAAAAAGGAGAGTTGGGGCAAAGAAGCACAGAGAGAAAATGATATGAAAACACATAGGGAGAAGATGACCATGTGCCTGGAGTGATGTATCTCCAAGCCAAGGAATGCCAACGAATGGTAGCAAACACCAAATGTTGGAAGAGGCAAGGAAGTCTCCTCTCTTAGAACCTTCAGAGAAATCATAGCCCTACTGACACCTTGATTTTAGACTTCTAGGCTCCAGAACTATGAGAAAATAAATGTCTATCATTTTAAGCCACCAACTGTGTGGTACTTTGTTACATACACATACTTAAGCAGAAAATAAAAACAAACTATAATATATATATATATATATATATTCCTAACATTTTGATATTTATATATATATGTGTATAGTTTCCAACGTAAATCTTCTTGTTAATCATGTTTTTAAAGACCACTGAGATATAAATGGTAATTCACAATTCAAAACAAATCCAAAGCAGCCCTTTGTCAGGCAATTACACAAATCTGTTGGAGAGATTAAAATTAAAACTTCCCATTTGGTTTTAAATATCTTTGCATTAATATGATCAGTACCTTAAATATCCATAATAGGTGTGAAAAAACTAAAACTACAATATGAAAATCTTTTAAAGTATAGACGATGCAACTTATATAAAAATAATAATATTTGAGGCAGATAAGCTGTAACACATTCTCCAGATAGACATGGCTAGAATATTCCACAAATATATTTGTTTCAATTGTGTAAAGCTTTGTAAAAGAACTACTGAATCAACTGAAAATAAAAATATATATATTCTACAAATTTTAGAATTTTACAATAATGGTCTGCAAAGTAGAGCTTCCAAGAACCACGTTCTGTCTATTTTTATGCCCAAGAAATATGTAAAATTCCAAATGCAGCTGGAAAGAATAAAAGTAAATCAGCATATCACAGATTACTAAAGGATTTTATACAACATTCCTCATGATGCTTCTTTTATTTGTTAATTAAAGCAACAAGATTTCGCACCTTTTCTATCAATTACTCTGTTAGGAGTTAGGGATGCAATATGAAAACAAAGCAACAAATACAAAAATTTAAAAACCACTGTACAATTGCTTAAGCAAGCTTCTACCTTGACAATTTTGTTGTGTAATCAAGAATAATTTGTGAAACCCTTGAAATACACACTAGCTTACCTGGAAGAGTGTGTCAGTCAGGGATCTTAAACCTGGCATTTAATGATTTTATTTTCTCTCATGAGGGAAAAATGTCTTAGTTATGGGTAAAACAAACAAAGCAACCACACATAATGAGTTCATTGTTCATCAAAATAATTAATACTCACTAAATGACTAATTTAGAGAGTCCATTTCAAGACTAAACACTGTCAATCAGTAATTAAAGTTAACATTATGGGCTTAATATGAAATACACTTCATCAGCTGATTAATCTTCAATGTTCACTACTGAGTTGCTATTTTTTGACCTTCAGATGAGGAAATTGAAGTAGTAGGGATTACGTAAATTTCCCAAACTTATATGTTATGTAAATGAAGATCCAGAATTTGTATCCAGACCTCCTCGGAATCACCTCCCATGAGCTTAACATATTAGTAAAATAATGCCATATTCACCAGGTGCAAAGAACTTTGTTTTTATTACACATGGGCAGATTTGTGAACAAAAATGATGTTTCAGAGTTGTACTTATTTGTGTTGTTTCACTTTTCTACCATTTATTGTTGCCTAGATTTACTATGCAATTATTCTGGTTTAGTTTCATGATACTGTTTCATTTTAGATAATATTTTTCCATTATCTATTTGTGAAATATACTCATTTCAATTTTCCCCGATATTTTCCATTGTTTACATTCCTTTCTGGATTAACTTTGTTGTGCTTGCTGTCTATGTTGCATCGTGTTAGTTTTCTGTATACAAGCAAATACAAGGGGAAAGTTTTGTATTTGAAGACAACATTGAGGATATTATTTCTCCTCTGTTTGTTTTGTAATTATATTTTCCAGATCACCTGTGTCCCACCATTCTGAGCAGGTTCTAAATTGGCAGCTTGGGGGCTACAAATTCCGGAGGGCCAATGGAAATGTGTCCACAAGATAGTGAGTACCTGGTCTGGTTCCCAACTGGGGGCAATTTCTGCCCTTTCTGCAGCTCCACTTTTTCAAGATGGGGATTCCACTGCAGTCCCTTGCTTCTATCAATGGTCCTAGTAGAGTTTTATGGTCCTTCCCTCCTTCCCTGTGCTTAGAGCTACTTTGCTTAATGAAGAACATTATCTTGTTTTTGATACATTTAGACAGAAGTTTATATATATACATATATATGTGTATATATATACCATGTTATATATAATGTATAGTATATGTAACAAGATCCTTATGATCTTCCGTATGACTGAGCAAATCAATCTATTCTATCAGCGAGAGTATAAAGCAACAAAAATGTCCACCAGCATTTCAGCACCTGAAAACACTATGATTTATATTTATATTCAGCTACTTCTTTCCAGCTTTCTAAAAATTGTTCCACAGTAATTTTCCAAACGTAGAACAGTGAAAAAATTATATATATGTATGTATGTATTTGATTTCTCAAAAACATTATGAGGCAAAAAGAAGTAAAGAAATTACCCAGACACCAAACTAGATATGCAGGATCACACCTACTGAAATCAGAACAAATCTCTGCTTTTGGCTGGTCATACAACAGTGTCTTCCAAGAAAAATTGCAAGACATTTTTTTATAGTTATTCCTGGGTAGAAAGCAATTTTTCTAAGAATAATGATTGTTTGCAAATTTGATAGATGTTTATTACAAAAATTTCAAGGAAGGGACTAACCAAAAAAGAAAACCATATATGTATAAACACACATATTTATGCATTAGATTCAACCACATGAATAAACCTTAGTTATTATGTGATGGAGACATTTACATACATCTTTCTATGGATGAAAATATACATAAGGGTATGAATGGATGAATGTCTAGATAGATATAGAGATACAGGGGAAGGTAGGAGAGAATATATATACACATTTAACATATAGGAACATATGAATAAATGCAAATAGTATTATATAATGTTTTTGAATAAAGATCTTAAACTTATGGTTACTTAAATATAACATGTAGATATTAAAGTTAAAGGGAATTTTTAAGTTCATATAAATGCTTCTTCACCAAAAGACACATGGTGTTGCATCAATTAAAGATACTTGTTTCCACATTCTAAGCTCTTGGAAATCAGAATGGCTCTTATAGTTGAGGAAGTCAGTGATATGTCACAGTTTATTTCTATCCTTTATTTTTCTTCATTAGGGCTACATAAAATAGTGGTGCACCTTATAATTAATGGTTTCCTAATGTTAATGAAATCTAATATCAGTTACCAGGAGACTCCTTGGGAGCTAAGAAAAAAATGATAATGAAAAAAATCACGAGGTAGGAATCTTTTCTGACTTTAAGCACTATTTGGTGATCATTCCCCTGCTGTGATAAACGGAGAAATGTTTGCATTTCTACTTCCTTTGACCTTTCCTAACTGCAAAACTTTATATTATTATTTTCCTGTCATTATAATATTTACATTTTATTACATAAAAATAGTTCTTACAATTATTTAACCTTAATTCTCTATATTAAAATACATAATGTCTCCCATCAGTCATCTTATTATTATATTTCTAGCCTCAATATTCACTATCAAGTATCCTCTAAAACCTTGTAAAATTGAGAGGGTATATCTTTGGACTTTTATTTGAAGAATAATTGGGATGAACATAAAATTCTTTGGACATACTTTCCTCAGAAATTTGTAGATGCTTCCTACTCTTTTAGTATTAAAAGCTATATTGGAAAAAATCTGAAGCCATATTAATAGTTTCCTCAATATTTGGATTCCTTATAATCTAAGCAGCATCTGGCTTTTTGTTGGGAGGTCTGTTTCAGAATTTTCTATCTTCCTTTCCCTGCCACACCCACCGGCGCCTCGTGATGTGATTTTTGAGCTTCAGATTCCAGTCTGTCTTTACTTCAGGAAAGTTTACGTCCATAAGAGGTTTGAATATTTACTTGATGGCATTTTTTTAATGCTCTGGAATTTAGTATCACCATTGGTTTGTGCATGATGCTCTCCACAATTGTTTCACAGCCTTGTTCTTCCTCGGTAAGTGGAATTTGATCTCCTTTGTTGTCATATCTCTGAGTCTCTCATCTGTCCTGATGATGTTATTATGTTGTTTCTAAAGTGCTTTTATTCTGTGAAGGTTTTACTACTCCTTTTCCTTTTAAGTTGGTGCCCAATTTTTATCTCCCAATTTCTATCTCCTATAATAATATTTGTAAAACTTTACATCTGAATCAGATCTCTTGTTTGTTTTAGGAATAAATATGTTGTTTGTCATTTCACTAAAATTATGGAGTAACATTTCTCTTGAGTCCTATGCATGTCTTAGTAAAATCCCCCTCTTGGGAATATTTTCATCTGCCCTTTGTTTACACTGCTTTTTCTCACTTTTCATTTTCTTTGGTTTGGGTTTAATTCAGAGCAGCTATGAATAAGTATTATGACATTTCTGATCCACATTCAACTTTGATTGCACAAAGAACAACCTAGGCATGGCCCTGGAAAGTGAAATGGAGCATTCTAGTGATTCGTTTTGTTTTCTGCTTTGCTAGCCTGAAAATCCCTTATCAAAACTATTTCCTTTAGCTCAGATCCCTTACATTTAGTTCAGAATATTAAATTGGAATATATATTTATTATTATGTTCAATGTTCACAACTCTAAATGAACAAACTTAATGACTGTAACCCTAGTTAAAATGAAAATATTATGAATCACACTAATATTTATTATTATTTTGAGTATGAATCAACACCAGTTGAAAAGACTACCCCCAAGTCAGGATAAAGATGGGCATTACTTCAAAGATGTTGCAATACTCCTCTAAAACAGGAGCCACTTCTTTTTACAACTCATTTTGCAATGTGGTTTCATACTGTGATTTGAGATATTAATGCAAAAATTGTAGAAAGAATAAAATCAGTTATTCAGTCATTATCTGGTGGTCTTATTTTACCAAATTAATATTCTTAGGGAAACTTACAGTGTTAAAAAGATATGTTATGCTATTAAAAACAAAACTATTGAATATAATTTTTCTGCTTTGTAGTTTCTATTCTAATTTTAAGTTAGAAATAAATATAACATCCCCAAATATTGTTTGACTTGCTAATCACTCTAAGAGCAAATTAGAACATATCCTCCGAATTCACACCTCATGACAACCTTAATTGATGCAATCCACTAACTTACACCTTGAAAAATGAAGCAAAAAATGTAATTTTCTAAAAGTTAGCAATGAAAAATTAATCCAATAAGTTATTTACACAGCATTTATACAGACACAAAAGAACTGATTAGCATATCTGCTAAAAGTTATAACTATTTATAAGGAAACATTAAACAGTTTAAGGAAAACAGCTTGTGTGAAAACAAATATCAACTTACACTCTGACACATTAATTGCTCTTTGGAGAGAAGAGTGAGATCTTAAATATAATTTTTTTATTTTAGGTCAGGTCCTCCAGGGATAAATGACTTGCTTTGTCTGATGTTACCAGTTAACAGTGACTTAATGGTTTTCCAATATCTCATTCTAAAGATCTCCAGGAGTTATATCTCCAGGTCAATGAGTCAATACAGTTTCCTTTTCAATTCTAAACCATTAAGAAGTAATTTAGATGTCTAGTATATTTATTGTCAATTATTGCAAAACAGTCTGTGTTGACTGTAAGAAATTCAGGTAGATGTTGGCGCCGTGTGATGGCTGCCAGACAGTAAGAAAGGCTGAAACCTGAAATCATTAGCTCATCAACTGGAAGGATTAGGGAAAGTATACAGACAGATGGACCCAGAAAAGGAAGAAAGATATGAACAAATTCCTGCTCTACAAGTGATTTTTAGTATTATGATAATTTATTAACTACAGAGAAACACAAAAGTCTCCCTGAGATGGAGGTGGAAGGACATTCATAGGAGACATCTGGCCATTTGTGCAGCAGTGCTTGCTGAATTGACCATTCGGGTAATTGTCTTATATTCTAAAGTGACCTAAACACATTGCCCCTCTCTCAAAGGCCAAGAGTATGGCCTTTATGCACAGCCTTGTATATACTTAAGCTGAATAAATAGATTTAAATTATATCATCTGACCTGGACCTTATATAATTTCCAAAAAAAAAAAGTCTCTTATTTATTAGGTTCCCTCTATCCTATTCTCAAAGCCCATAATTAAAAACTTTGACCTTGAGAATCCTCAATAAATATTTATTAAATGAAAAAAAGAAAAAAAAGTCTTTAGTCAAATGCCATAACCCAAATCATACAGGGAAATATTTTGAATCCCATGAAGGGTTTATAATAGGAATTCATCATCAAATCACATTATTAAGCACCCAGGTGTGCAAAGCAGTGTGTCGGGTGCTGAGCAGAGCATAATGAAATCAGTATGAAATCAGTTCTGTCCTAAAGAGAAAAAAATTATAATTTTAAGTAACATTTGGAGAAATAAAATTCTTACAGTCCACCAAGCATATTCCTTAAAAAAGTAACATATGTGCTGTTGGGAACATAAAGGCTTGCAGCTTACAACTAGATGCTTTAAAACATATACCTTTCTAGATGTATACCCAAGGAGAACTTGATTTTATGATTTTATAACAGAGAGCTCAAGTTGAACATAGAGTCAATCTCAGATTGTCTGTGGCAACTACTGCTTTTATTTTCTTATTTAAAGCTCAATCAAAATTGGTGGCAAAAGCTCTTATTTAATTTTATTTGCACATGCTTTCTGCCGCCCAACTGGTATCACTCATTCCACAGAGAAGTGGGGTCTATACGCTCTCCCTTTGAATCCTGGTGTTCTTATAGCTACAGCGTCATCACAACCCCATCTGAGGATGGGTCTAAAGGTTGATAAAGCTTCTGCCTGGCTTTCCTGGTATGTGAACACTTGGAACTAAGTCACTAGGCTGTGAAGAAGCCCAAGCAACCTAGAAGATGCTCATGTAGAGAGGCCCACATGGAAAGGAACTGCATCCTTCAAGCTCCAGCCATGATTGACCTGGTCTTCCCAGTTCAACACTGAGTTGCCAGCCATCTAGGAAGTGGCTCTTCCATCCCCAGCAGAGCTACCCCAGCCAACGTGGTACAGAGTAGAAATAAGCCAGTGCTACTAACTTATTTGTCTACTTACTGGCCAAACTGAAGATTCATAAGCAAAATTAATAAAATTTTTGTTTAAGGAAAAGCTACTGTAGTAAACAATCTATCCCTGCTATTGTTGTTTTGCTAGATAGCAGTAGTTATCTGGTTTACCAAGTTTATAGGGATAACATGTGAATGCCTGTGTGGTGCGTGCCTCTATGAGAGTGTGTGAGTGTGTGTGTACGTCTGTGTCTGTGTACATACACACACACATATAGGTGCATATATATATATATATATATATATATATATATATATATATATATATACACATACATACATGCATGTAGCTTTTCTTTTGTTGAAGATTATGGGAGTTGTTGTTCATTGTCACACGGAAAACAAATAACAGTCCATACAGGGCGTAAGAAAAGGGGAGACAGATAAATAATTAGAATGTGGAAAAGCTTTTCTTTTCTTTCTTTTTGTAAATTTTTTCTTTATTGTGGTAAAAGTCACATAATATAAAACATACTATTTTAACCATATTTAACTGTACAGTTCAGTGGCATTAATTACATTTACATGGCTGTGAAGATTTCACCATCATCAATCTCCTGAATTTTTCACCTTCCTAAACTGAATCTCTGTCCCCATTAAACACTAACTCCCCATTCCCCTTCCCCACCTCCCCATCCCCTGAAAAAGCTTTTCTGAATGTCTGTTAACAATTTCAAATCCCCAAAGTTTTCGTTCCCCTTTTAACTCAGAGTTCATGGCTGTCTTTGAAATGTTTTATATTCTAAGAATATTATGCAGAGATTGCCAGAAGGATTTGCAGGAAAAGTTTGCTCCTTGCCCCCAGATCCTGATAATCAAGTAAATAATAGGAATAAAAAATGATTTCTTGACTCAAGAAGTAATAGAGAGAGGGGGAAGGTGGTGGAAGAGTAAGACGCGGAGATGACCTTCCTCCCCACAGATACACCAGAAATACATCTACATGTGGAACCACTACAAAACACCTACTGAACACTGGCAGAAGACCTCAGACCTCCCAAAAGGCAAGAAACTCCCCACGTACCTGAATTGGGCAAAAGAAAACCGAATAAACAGAGACAAAAGAATAGGGACGGGACCTGCACCAGTGGGAGGGAGCTGTGAAGGAGGAAATGTTTCCACACACTAGGACCACCTTCACGGGCGGAGACTGCGGGTGGTGGAGGGAGGGAGCTTCAGTGCCGCGGAGGAAAGCACAGCAACAGGGGTGTGAGGGCAAAGCGGAGAGATTCCCGCACAGAGGATCGATGCCGACCAACACTCACCAGCGCGAGAGGCTTGTCTGCTCACACGCCGTGGCGGGCGGGGCTGGGAGCTGAGGCTCGGGCTTCGGTAGGAGCGCAGGGAGAGGACTGGGGTCAGCGGCGTGAACACAGCCTAAAGGGGGTTAGTGCACCACGGCTAGCCGGGAGGGAATCCGGGAAAAGGTCTGGAGCTGCCGAAGAGGCAAGAGACCTTTTCTTCCCTCTTTGTTTCCTAGTGCGGGAGGAGAGGGGATTAAGAGGGCCGCTTAAAGGAGCTCCAGAGACGGGAGAGAGGCGCGGCTAAAAGCGCGGACCCCAGAGACGGGCATCAGATGCTAAGGCTGTTGCTGCCGTCACCAAGAAGCCTGTGTGCGAGCACAGGTCGCTATCCACACGCCGCTTCCGGGGAGCCTGTGCAGCCTGCCACTGCCAGGGTCCCGTGATCCAGGGACAACTTCCCTGGGAGAACGCACGGCGAGCCTCACGCTGGTGCAACGTCATGCCGGCCTCTGCCGCCGCAGGCTCACCCCGCACTCCGTGCCCCTCCCTCTCCCCGGCCTGAGTGCGCCAGAGCCCCCGAATCAGCAGCTCCTTTAACCCCATTCCGTCTGAGCAAAGAACAGACGCCCTCCGGTTACCAACATGCAGAGGTGGGGCCAAATCCAAAGCTGAGACCAGAGAGCTGTGAGAACAAATAAGAGAAAGGGAAATCTCTCCCAGCAGCCTCAGAAGTAGCGGATTAAATCTCCACAATCAACTGATGTACCCTGCATCTGTGGAATATCTGAATAGACAACGAATCATCCCAAATTGAGGAGGTGGGCTTCGAGAGCAAGATCTATGATTTTTTTCCCCTTTTCCTCTTTTTGTGAGTGTGTATGTGTATGCTTCTGTGTGAGATTTTGTCTGTATAGCTTTGCTTTCACCATTTGCCCTAGGGTTCTGTCGATCCGGGTTTCTTTTGTTTTCTTTTTTTTTTTTAACTTAAAAATATTTTTCTTAATAATTATTTTTTATTTTAATAACTTTATTTTATTTTATCTTATTTTATTTTATTCTTTCTTTCTTTCTTTCTTTCTACTTTTTTTCCCTTTTATTCTGAGCCGTGTGGATGAAAGGCTCTTGGTGCTCCAGCCAGGAGTCAGTGCTGTGCCTCTGAGGTGGGAGAGCCAACTTCAGGATACTGGTTCACAAGAGACCTCGCAGCTCCATGTAATATCAAAAGGGGAAAATCTCCCAGAGATCTCCATCTCAACACTAACACCCAGCTTCACTCAACAACCAGCAAGCTACAGTGCTGGACATCCTATGCCAAACAACTAGCAAGACAGGAACACAAACACACCCATTAGCAGAGAGGCTGCCTAAAATCATAATAAGGCCACAGACACCCCAAAACACACAACCAGACATGGACCTGCCCACCAGAAAGAAAAGATCCAGCCTCATCCACCAGAACACAGGCACTAGTCCCCTCCACCAGGAAGCCTACACAACCCACTGAACAAACTTTAGCCACTGGGGACAGACACCAAAAACAACAGGAACTGCGAACCTACAGGCTGCAAAAAGGAGACCCCAAACACAGTAAGATAAGCAAAATGAGAAGACAGAAAAACACACAGCAGATGAAGGAGCAAGATAAAAACCCACCAGACCTAACAAATGAGGAGGAAATAGGCAGTGTACCTGAAAAAGAATTCAGAATAATGATAGTAAAGATGATCCAAACTCTTGGAAATAGAATAGAGAAAATGCAAGAAACATTTAATAAGGACCTAGAAGAACTAAAGATGAAACAAGCAATGATGAACAACACAATAAATGAAATTTAAAATACTCTAGAAGGGATCAATAGCAGAATAACTGAGACAGAAGGACAGATAAGTGACCTGGAAAATAAAATAGTGGAAATAACTACTGCAGAGCAGAATAAAGGAAAAAGAATGAAAAGAACTGAGGACAGTCTCAGAGACCTCTGAGACAACATTAAATGCACCAACGTTCAAATTATAGGGGTCCCAGAAGAAGAAGAGAAAAAGAAAGGGATTGAGAAAATATGTGAAGAGATTATAGTTGAAAACTTCCCTAATATGGGAAAGGAAATAGTTAATCAAGTCCAGGAAACACAGAGTCCCATTCACGAAAAATGCAAGGAGAAACATGCCAAGACACGTATTAATCATACTGTCAAAAATTGAATACAAAGAAAACATATTAAAAGCAGCAAGGGAAAAACAACAAATAACACACAAGGGAATCCCCATAAGGTTAACAGCTGATCTCTCAGCAGAAACCCTGCAAGCCAGAAGGAACTGGCAGGACATATTTAAAGTGATGAAGGAGAGAAACCTACAACCAAGCTTACTCTACCCAGCAAGGATCTCATTCAGATTTGATGAAGAAATTAAAACTTTTACAAACAAGCAAAAGCTGAGAGAGGTCAGCACCACCAAACCAGCTTTACAACAAATGCTAAAGGAACTTCTCTAGGCAAGAAACACAAAACCAAAACCAAAGCAATTAAGAAAATGGGAATAGGAACATACATATCGATAATTACCTTAAATGTAAATGGATTAAATGCTCCCACAAAAAGACACAGACTGGTTAAATGGTTACAAAAACAAGACCCATATATATGCTGTCTACAGGAGACCCACTTCAGACCTAGAGACACATACAGACTGAAAGTGAGGGGATGGAAAAAGATATTCTATGCAAATGGAAACCAAAAGAAAGCTGGAGTAGCAATTCTCATATCAGACAAAAATAGACTTTAAAATAAATACTATTACAAGAGACAAAGAAGGACACAACATAATGATCAAGGGATTGATCCAAGAAGAAGATATAACAATTGTAAATATTTATGCACCCAACGTAAGAGCACCTCAATACATAAGGCAAATACTAACAGCCATAAAAGAGGAAATCGACAGTAACACATTCATAGTAGGGAACTTTAACACCCCACTTTCACCAATGGACAGATCATACAAATTGAAAACAAATAAGGAAACACAAGCTTTAAATGATACATTAAACAAGATGGACTTAATTGATACTTATAGGACATTCCATCCAAAAACAACAGAATACACATTTTTCTCAAGTGCTCATGGAACATTCTCCAGGATAGATCATATCTTGGGTCACAAATCAAGGCTTGGTAAATTTAAGAAAATTGAAATTGTATCAAGTATCTTTTCTGACCACAACACTATGAGACTAGATATCAATTACAGGAAAAGATCTGTAAAAATTACAAACACATGGAGGCTAAACAATACACTACTTAATAACGAAGTGATCACTGAAGAAATCAAAGAGGAAATCAAAAAATACCTAGAAACAAATGACAATGGAGACACAATGACCCAAAACCTATGGGGTGCAGCAAAAGCAGTTCTAAGAGGGAAGTTTATAGCAATGAAATTCTACCTTAAGAAACAGGGAACATCTTGAATAAACAACCTATCCTTGCACCTAAAGCAATTAGAGAAAGAAGAACAAAAAAAAAACAAACCCAAAGTTAGTAGAAGGAAAGAAATCATAAAGATCAGATCAGAAATAGATGGAAAAGAAATGAAGGAAATGATAGCAAAAACCAATAAAACTAAAACCTGGTTCTTTGAGAAGGTAAACAAAATTGATAAACCATTAACCAGACTCATCAAGAAAAAAAGGAAGAAGACTCAAATTGACAGAATTAGAAATGAAAAAGGAGAAGTAACAACTGACACTGCAGAAATACAAAAGATCATGAGAGATTACTACAAGAAACTCTATGCCAATAAAATGGACACCTAGAAGAAATGGACATATTCTTAAAAACGTACAACCTGCCAAGATTGAATCAGGAAGAAATAGGAAATATGAACAGACCAATCACAAGCACTGAAATTGAAACTGTGATTAAAATTCTTCCAACAAAAGCCCAGGACCAGATGGCTTCACAGGCGAATTCTATCAAACATTTAGAGAAGAGCTAACACCTATCCTTCTCAAACTCTTCCAAAATATAGCAGAGGGAGGAACACTCCCAAACTCATTCTACAAGGCCACCATCACCCTGATACCAAAACCAGAAAAGGATGTCACAAAGAAAGAAAACTACAGGCCAATATCACTAATGAACATAGATGCAAAAATCCTCAACAAAATACTAGCAAACAGAATCCAACAGCACATTAAAAGGATCATACACCATGATCAAGTGTGGTTTATTCCAGGAATGGAAGGATTTTTCAATATATGCAAATCAATCAACGTGATACACCATATTAATAAATTGAAGGAGAAAAACCATATGATCATCTCAATAGATGCAGAGAAAGCTTTTGACAAAATTCAGCACCCATTTATGATAAAAACCCTTCAGAAAGTAGGCATAGAGGGAACTTTCCTCAACATAATAAAGGCCATATATGACAAACCCACAGCCAACATCATCCTCAATATTGAAAAACTGAAAGCATTTCCACTAAGTTCAGAAACAAGACAAGGTTGCCCACTCTCACCATTATTCAACATAGTTTTGGAAGTGTCAGCTACAGCAATCCGAGAAGAAAAGGAAATAAAAGGAATCCAAATCAGTAAAGAAGAAGTAAAGCTGTCACTGTTTCCAGATGACATGATACTATACATAGAGAATCCTAAAGATGCTACTAGAAAACTACTAGAGCTAATCAATGAATTTGGTAAAGTAGCAGGATACAAAATTAATGCACAGAAATCTCTGGCATTCCTATACACTCATGATGAAAAATCTGAAAGTGAAATTAAGAAAACACTCCCATTTACCATTGCAACAAAAAGAATAAAATATTTAGGAATAAACCTACCTAAGGAGACAAAAGACCTGTATGCAGAAAATTATAAGACACTGATGAAAGAAATTAAAGATGATACAAATAGATGGAGAGATATACCATGTTCTTGGACTGGAAGAATCAATATTGTGAAAATGACTCTACTACCCAAAGCAATCCATAGCTTCAATGCAATCCCTATCAAACTATCACTGGCATTTTTCACAGAACTAGAACAAAAAATTTCACAATTTTTATGGAAACACAAAAGACCCTGAATAGCCAAAGCAGTCTTGAGAATGAAAAACGGAACGGGAGGAATCAGGCTCCCTGACTTCAGACTATACTACAAAGCTACAGTAATCAGGACAGTATGGTACTGGCACAAAAACAGAAATATAGATCAATGGAACAGGATAGAAAGTCCAGAGATAAACCCATGCACATATGGTCACCTTATCTTTGATAAAGGAAGCAGGAATGTACAGTGGAGAAAGGACAGCCTCTTCAATAAGTGGTGCTGGGAAAACTGGACAGGTACATGTAAAAGTATGAGATTAGAACAATCCCTAACACCATACACAAAAATAAGCTCAAAATGGATTAGAGACCTAAATGTAAGGCCAGAAACTATCAAACTCTTAGACGAAAACATAGGCAGAACACTCTATGACATAAATCACAGCAAGATCCTTTTTGACCCACCTCCTAGAGAAATGGAAATAAAAACAAAAGTAAACAAATGGGACCTAATGAAACTTCAAAGCTTTTGCACAGCAAAGGAAACCATAAACAAGACCAAAATACATCCCTCAGAATGGGAGGAAATATTTGCAAATGAAGCAACTGACAAAGGATTCATCTCCAATATTTACAAGTGACCCATGCAGCTTAATAAGAAAGAAACAAACAACTCAATCCAAAAATGGGCAGAAGACCTAAATAGACATTTCTCCAAAGAAGATATACAGTTTGCCAACAAACACATGAAAGAATGCTCAACATCATTAATCATTAGAGAAATGCAAATCAAAACTACAATGAGATATCATCTCACAACAGTCACACCAGAATGGCCATCATCAAAAAATCTAGAAACAATAAATGCTGGAGAGGGTGTGGAGAAAAGGGAACACTCTTGCACTGCTGGTGGGAATGTGAATTGGTACAGCCACTATGGAGAACAGTATGGAGGTTCCTTAAAAAACTACAAATAGAACTACCATATGACCCAGCAATCCCACTACTGGGCATATACCCTGAGAAAACCATAATTCAAAAAGAGTCATGTACCAAAATGTTCATTGCAGCTCTATTTACAATAGCCAGGAGATGGAAACAACCTAAGTGTCCATCATCAGATGAATGGATAAAGAAGATGTGGCACATATATACAGTGGAATATTACTCAGCCATAAAAAGAAACGGAATTGAGTTATTTGTAGTGAGGTGGATAGACCTAGAGTCTGTCATACAGAGTGAAGTAAGTCAAAAAGAGAAAGACAAATACCATATACTAACACATATATATGGAATCTAAGGGGAAAAAATGTCATGAAGAACCTAGGGAATAAAGACACAGACCTATTACAGAAGGGACTTGAGGATATGGGGAGGGGGAAGGGTAAGCTGTGACAAAGTGAGAGAGTGGCATGGACATATATACACTGCCAAACATAAAATAGATAGCTAGTGGGTAGTAGCTGCATAGCACAGTGAGATCTGCTCGGTGCTTTGTGACCACCTAGAGGGGTGGGATACGGAGGGTGGGAGGGAGGGAGATGCAAGAAGGAAGAGATATGGGATCATATGTATATGTATAACTGATTCACTTTGTTATAAAGCAGAAACTAACACACCATTGTAAAGCAATTATACTCCAATAAAGATGTTTTATATATATATATATATATATATATATATATATATATATATATATATATATATATATATTATGCAGATCAAAAATATGAATTTGGTATAACACTGAAAGAGCTCATATAGAGTGGGGGTAAAATAGGCTCAAAGTAAGGCATGTCTGAACTGTATTTTTAGTTCTTCCATAAACTAAGTGTGCAAGATCACAAAGTAATTAATTTCACCAGATCCAACTTCTTTCCTCTATAAGTGGGCATAACAATTAAGTGAGATAATATGCCAGAGACTTAAATCACATTTATCAAACAGTAGTCCCAATTATGTTGAGGGGGTTATCCTGTATTCTATATTATCTGCATTCTTTAATTAGCTAATATATTAATAACATGAATTTGAAAATAAAAATTGAATTAAGAGTATATGAACCTCACATGGGTGAGAAAGGAGGAAGCATGCAACACTTTAGTGTAAAAGAGTGTCATCCATTAACCCATATTTAACTTAATACTGGGGTGGGAAGAGCCAGAGGACCACACAATTGCTATAGACAATGGTCTCTCCATTTCTTCCCCAGTTTGGGAACTTCCTCCAGAGCATTTACTAAAATCCCAGATAGGATCCTCAAGATAATCCAAATGCCACCAGCACTTCGTTGAGGAAATTTTTTTCTCAGCAACCCCTCTGTGAACATAAAGCGATGAGAACAAAATTTTAAGAAGACTAGACTTAGAAAAAATGACTTTATTTGTCTTCATAGAAACAGATTCCTAATATATCAGTTAAAAAAATTCATGTGGGGCTTCCCTGGTGGCGCAGTGGTTGAGAGTCCGCCTGCCGTTGCAGGGGACACGGGTTTGTGCTCCGGTCCGGGAAGATCCCACATGCCGCGGTGTGGCTGGGCCCGTGAGCCATGGCCGCTGAACCTGCGCGTCCGGAGCCTGTGCTCCGCAGCGGGAGAGGCCACAACAGTGAGAGGCCCACGTACCGCAAAAAAAAAAAAAAAAAAAAAATCATGTGCCTTGAAAAAAATGACTTACTATTTTTCAGAAAAGACATATCACACAGTGTCACTAATAAAATGCGAAAGATTAATGTGTAATAAAACCAGTGTTTCATTTTAAACTTGGGACTTTATCCTCACTTTAAAGAAACATGTTGGGTCCCCATAGAGGATAAAGACTAGATGAAACTAATTAAAACAGAGAAGAAACCAAATGCATTAACCTCATATCTACATTAGTTTTTACCTCACAGGGAGTCTCACTTTTATTTCACTTTAACTTGGCTTCTAATTTCATGTGCCTTCTCATAAGAGAAATTAAACGTTTCTATAGATGAGTAAGATCTTAAAATATTCCATGATCTTTCTTATCATTTAAAATGCTTGATTCCTTCTTACTGTGCCAAGGCCTGCATAGAACACCCAGAGCTATATATAGGTCAGGTCACTACTCTACAGGAGCATTCTTCCAGGATGTGGCACTCTCCAGGCAAAGGTAGGAAAGGTTCACTAATTACTGCTTTTCCTCAGTATCTCTAGTTTGGTGGCTACTGATGATACTTGGCATCACAGATTGGTTTATGTGATTGCATGAGAGGGTGGGGAGGGTCTAGGGGAATGTGATCAGCACCAGGCTTGAAGAGGATAAGTAAAGAGGGAAAAGGTAGGGGGAAGTCTACTATTCCTGTGCATTAGCTTGGCTGCTGACGCTAACACCACTTTGCGGTTATAAAGAGAATGACCAACAGATACACACTACTACATATAAAAGAGATAAACAACAAGGACCTGCTGCATAGCGCAGGGAACTAGATTCACTATCTTGTAACAACCTATAATGGAAAAGAATCTGAGAAAGAATATATAAATATATATGTATAACTGAATCACTTTGCTATACAGCTGAAACATTGTAGACCAACTATACTTCAATAAAACATTTTTAAATGAAATATAAATAACAAATAAATAAATAAAAGAATGGCTGTAGCTTCCCTCTCCTGGGAGACACTAGATTGGAAGATTAAAAAACAGACAGACACAGAGAGCTGATTCACTTCACTGTATCTTCTGATCTAATAAATGTTCATTGTAACATTTATTGTTATTGTACTTTCTTCAGATCTAATAAATGTTCATTGTAAAAGCATGAGAAAATGCACGTTAACAAAAATAAAAATGTTAAAAGAACATGTTATCCTCCCATACAGAGTACTTCAATCCTTCGGGGGGCGGGGCGG
The DNA here is from genome assembly GCF_951394435.1 of Stenella coeruleoalba. NCBI lineage: Eukaryota > Metazoa > Chordata > Mammalia > Artiodactyla > Delphinidae > Stenella > Stenella coeruleoalba. The sequence continues at coordinate 10,541,314 of NC_137148.1, read as the reverse complement.
GGGGGCCATGTATTTTTTCACACTATATGTGAACAGTTGGTACATGCTGAAACAAATCTCAGCACACTTCACATTGGCTCTGGTCTCCAATTTTTTATATCATAATGATTTATGCTCATCATTCATGCACTGTCATTATTAAGTGAATATGTTCTACCACATCATTATCAATAGCTGCACTGTATTTCTTTAGATGAAAGTACCATATATTTTCTAATGACATCAGTCCTTTAAGAGTTTCATTGATCCTTGGTATTAAAGAAGCTGACTTAAGGCTCTATTGAAATGCTTCAAAGCATTTCAAGTCCTGTGCTCTGAATGTGTGGGTCAAGGGTCCAAATCAACTCAATCAGAAATCAATGTATTTTCTGTGACCACATCCAACTGTTAATGCAAATACCACAGAAGCTGCATAACATTTCTAATCTTCACAAGCCACCAAACTAAAATTGTATACAATTTTATTCCTGCTCCCATGATACTTACAGAATTGACCTCTTCCTTTCTCCCTAGAATTGACTTCTCATTTCTCATATGGCTTCCAGTAACTAAATGTTATTTTTTTCCATTGCCTAGCATCTGTCTTCACTTTCATCTCATTATTTCACTGTGATGAGGAGGTACTTCTGATGATTGTCTGCAGACTTTGCTACAATGAGCTTTTCTACAAAACATACACCAAATAGTGCAGACTGAAGGATGTGAAGGTCTTTCACTGGGTCAATTTCGAGTGACACTGAGGTTCTACCCCCTGTCTCTCTATAAAGTAACACTGAGTGGCTGTAAGAGTAATGTTAAGGGCATGTTGGTTACTTAAACAACACTCCTGCTCCGTATTCTTCAGAGCAATGCTCTTTTCAAGAGTATATACACCAATATGTATAAAATGGATAACTAATAAGAACCTGCTGTATAAAAAAATAGATAATTTTTTTTTTAAAAAAGAGTAAATCTCTGGGTGTTAACACAAGCTGAGTCTCTACAGATAGATATTGAAGAATAGCCCCCATATCAAGACCTACCCCTAAGACAGTCAGTTCCTCTAGTCACAATTATGCAAGACCCAAGCGTATTCCTGTCTAATAGATTGTTTTCATGATGTCCCAAACAACTGCAAGTCAAATACACTCAACTTAGAGCAGGTTTATCGTGACCAATCTGATATATGCCCACGACAGTTTATATGGCACATTGATTTCCATCTCTCTCTCCCACTACAATTCAAGCATTTTGAGTTTAGGTATCTTTTCTTACTATTCTTTGTATTCTAATGATTGAATATAAAACCAGACACATTGCCATAAGTAAAACTTGCCATTGAATTTTTACTTAAATTACAAATTTAAGTAAATTACAAATTTAAATTAAATTACAAACCAAATGAGGCAAAGTGATTCTTACATCTAAACTTATTTATATTAAATATTCTAAAGGTAGAATAAATAATAAAAGAGTTTATTTAATAGGTCAGTTCAATTGTATTTATTAACATTCAGGTTGTAAAGAAGTAAATTATTCAAACTCTTGAAAAATGATTGTTGGAGTTATTGGAGAATAACTTACAACCTTTAGGCTAGATAAAAGATCTTGAATATAGATTTGTTTCTTTCATTTTCATCAAACTGCTAGTCTAACCTATTAATAAGGTAGCAACCCTTATTTTTGGACTTTACTGTATTTAAAATATTTTTGCTATTATGAATGCCCCATTGGTGATTTGTTTGTAAATGATCAGTTTTAGTGCCTGCTGCCCAAATTTACAGTATCTGAAAAGAAAAGGAGTACACATACTTATCGATAAGTTTTTTCCAGTAATATCATTCAAAGCATTGGCTTAGCTAAACTTTCTTGCTGTGGTGCAACTAGTATTTTGCCAAGACAAAAAAGAAAAGCAAGATTTTGCTGAAAGTCTGCCCTCAGGTGGCAAATATTCAGAATGAGTGCTTCCCTTTCTCACAAGTTCAATTTGAAGTACTTGTGTTCTTTAGATTTACCCAGAGCATTTTACAATGTTCCAATCGAATCTGAATGACAAGATGCATCCATTTGGAACCATTGTAGATGAGTGGAACGAGTACTTACAAAAATGGTGGTTGGACTTGCTTTGCTCCCCCTAACTCCCTCCAAAAAAGCAAAGCAAGCTTGAGCAAGTGTTCTAACACCTTTTCTTTTTCCTAAAGAGATCAAAGAGAAGCAGATCAAAGGCCAAAGTCAATGCAAGTCCTCATCCATACACGGGTTGCCTATTTACATACATAGTCTCTTCTGAGTCTTGGGGCAACTCATTAGAATGTGAACACACAAGGGCAAGGCATTCAGATTTGCACTGATTAAAAGAACTTCAGGAGCAGGGCAAGGAAGGTTCATTAGCATAGTGGAGAAGAGCAATTAGACTCAACTAACACCTTAAGGACTGCTCATCCTTTGAAATTACTTAATTCTTTTATCCCTAGTTATCAGTGAAGTTATTATTCCCTGCACAATGAAAGTGAATAGGTTAACATTTGTGAAATTCTTTATGGACACATAAAGCATGCAATTTATTGAGTATACAGTATATGTTTGATTATCATTATTCCATTATTGTCTCTAATTATTAAAGTGTTGCCCATTCATGACTGGGCCTAAGCAATGTAGGTTAAATTAAATTAGGGATAGAATATAATTGACTATTTCAGGAGGTATAGGAACCATAGCAGGAGATACTTGCATGTGATATTGGGGAAGATAATCTTTGGGATGTTTTAGGGAATTTAAGGTGAATCTATCACCTTTGAGAAGAGGTTTTCCCTAAGGTCACAAGAAGGGGAAATATTGTTTACTATTTGGGTCAGAAAATAAGTGTCTTTTCCCAAAACATGACTGCAAGAGGAATTGTCATTAGGAATAACAAGAGTCATTTCCCAGTTAATGAAATGTATTATTTTTAACTAAATAGAAAAAAATATATACGAGTATTTTCAAACTATGGAGTACCGTACCAAAGTAAGGCATAAACTATATTTATTTACTTTAGTGGAGAGGCATAGACACAGAAGCTGGAAGCACACTAAAAATCTGACACAAGAGCAGAATAAGCTGTGAACCACAGAGGAGACACTGGCAGGAATTTCCAAGACCAAACAGGGCGAAGTCATGAGGTCCTTTTAACAACATGCAGAAGTGTTGGGCAGGTTTAGAAGAGGACTGTGAGCTGACAGGAGAAGTTTTACTGGACGACACAACGAAATCTCAACTGATAGGCAGGGAAGCAGATTTGAAACAGAAGAAACTTATCAAGGAAAAGAAGATTCTGGTCAATGTGAGGTCGCCAGAAGTAAGAGAGAAAGCTGCTGGAACAACGGGGTCAGTGCTGCCAGGAAGTGGACAATGTGTTGCTAATTTGGAAAAGCTGAATTATACACAGTCCTCCAGTAGAATGAAGCTTACTATCTGGGTGAGAAAAGAATTGTATCCTTCATTCAACCACAAGTGAATTCATTCATATTTATTGAGCATCTAACTGGGTCCTGCAGTGCTGAGTTAGAACAGAACCAAACAAAAACCTGACTCTCCCAGTGCTTGCATTTCAGTGTGGGGAGACAACGATGACTAAATGGGCAAATCCATACATAATGTGCAATATGGTTACAAATGCTAGTATGAGACATAAAGTGAAATAAGTAAGTGGTGGGTTGATATTTTAGAGAGAATTGTCAGGGAAGCTGGTCCTGCTAAAGCGAATTTGGACAGACATTTGAATGAAATGAATTAACTTCTAAGGAAAGACTGGACCCAGGGAAGTCTACTGATGACTCATAAACTGACCATATGAAGGTAACCGTGTCTTGGTTGGACAGTGGTAACCAAGACAGTGGCTAAATGATTCCAAAACAAAATTCTAGAAAATAACAACTGGGATGTGCTCTAGTTTTTGTTTCACTACTTATTTGATTCTTATTTAATCCATGAGTTTACATACAAATAAACATAACCTTATACTCTAATTTTCCATCTGGATACACTATTTATTATTCAGATTTTATCTCTATATTTTATTGATGAGTTTGAATGTGTCTCTTTTTCAAGACTCAAAAATCCTGCTAAAATAGTTACTCCTTTTGTGAATGTATTTTTAATTAGCTTTACCCTAAAATAAATATAAATAATTTGTGCATAGGACACTCTTATCTAGAATTTTCTGACTGCAAGAGCAATTAAAGCTGAAATTTCCAAGGAGTTTTAATAATTTTCTATTTATCAGTATGCATAGGATGTTTCTCAGTGAGATTCAAGTTGTACCATATCTGTATGTGAGATGAAAGTGTTCACTACATTTTTTTTATCATTTGCAACAGTTAGAAAAAATACATATTATTGAGTGTTGATAAGCTAAAAGATTCAAACGAAACATTAAATAGCAAATTTACCCATAGCAAGCTTTTGTTCCTCTAAATCATAAGGAGTTTATTTCAATAGTATAGAAATGTAAATTCAATGACAACACTAAAAACCATTTCAGAAAGAAATGTGATGCTGTTCAAAGACTGGAATGCTCTGCCAGAATGTGATTTTAATTTATGGTTATCTGATAACCTTTTTCCTCTATAATACATACAGAGCCCAACTCAGAGTGAAAGTTTCTATTTTATAGAGATTGGAATAACTAAATTATTTTCATCATCTAAATTCAGAATATGCTTTGAATTACATTACTTGGCTCAGTGTAAATAGAAAATAAATAAATATAAAATAGACAGATTATTTTTTTACCTTTATTTAATGGAAAAAAAATTTCCAAGTAGCTTCAGTATACACACAATTTCATTATGATGGGAAATAAAATTATACTTTGTAAAATTCAGATTTGACAGTGAAATAAAGAAAACAACTCTGAACATGTCATGAATATCTTAATCTCAACAAGTTTAGCAGGCTTGGTTCATGATTTGTTCCTTTTCCATTCCTGTTATGTCCTCCTTGGTGAATGTGTTACAAGAAAGACAAATGGAAGATGAGAACAACCAAGGGAATTAACCTGCACTGAACACTTTGATTGATATTTTGGGGACTTTAATAGCAGTCTTTACAATACATTTTTCTGACAAAAAGAACAAATTATACCTATTATACCTATTAAAAGAGAGTTTTAAGGTAAATAATTGTTTAGTTTCAGTGGTAAAAGCTAAATACATATGTGTTAAGCAAAAAATGTTCTCCAATACTTCTTCCACACTCTCTGAACAAAATCTTGATATCAACTTTGAGGAAAAAAAATTAGCCTGAGCTATCACTGTTGATGTGTTATCCTTTCTGAATGTTAAATGTCCATCAACAGATGAATGCATAAAGAATATGTGGCACATATATACAATGGAATATTACTCAGCCATAAAAAGAAATGAAACTGAGTTATTTGTAGTGAGGTGGATGGACCTCTGTCTATCATACAGAGTGAATAAGCCAGGAAGAGAAAAACAAATACCATATGCTAAAGTGTACATATGGAATCTAAAAAAAAAAAAAATGGTACTGATGAACCTAGTTGCAAGACAGGAATAAAGATATAGACATAGAGAATAGACTTGAGGACATGGTGGGGGCAGGGGGAATCTGGGACAAAGTGAGAGAGGCATGGACATATATACACTACCAAACATAAAATAGATAGCTAGTAGGAAGCAGCTGCATAGCACAAGGAGATCAGCTTGGTGCTTTGTGACCACCTAGAGGGGTGGGATAGGGAGGGTGGGAGGGAGGCTCAAGAGGGAGGGGATGTGGGGATATAACTATGCATATGGCTAATTCATTTTGTTGTGCAACAGAAACTAACACAGTATTGTGAAGCAATTATACTCCAATAAAGATGTATTAAGAAAAAAAGGAACGTGGGAGAAATATTTATGGAATACTATACCTCCCTAAAGTAGAATACACTTTCTTTTCATATTTACATGTTATGTTCACAAAGATAGGCCACTCAATGCACCATAAAATGAGAATTAAAAATTTAAGAGGACTGAAATAATATGCTCTCTGAACAAAAACACTGACAATATTTAGAAAAATCTCAAATATTTGGAAATTCAAAAACCTACTTCTAAATAATGCATTGTTCTGAGGACACATAGCAAGGAGGATTAGAAAATATTACAAACTGAATGAAAATTCAAATACAACATACAGAAAGTTGTTAAATTCAGCTAAAATTATGATTATTAGGAAACTGATCATTTTAAATACTTATATTAGAATTGAAGTTCTAAATTAAGTGACATAGTTTCCATCTTCAGAAGCCAGAAAAGGAGAGCAAAACAAAGCCAAATTAAGTAGAAGAAAAGAAACAATAATGATAAGAGCAGGTATCAACAAAATAGAAAACAAAAAATAGAGAAAATTTAAAAGACAAAACAGATCCTTTGAAAAGAACAGCAAAATCTATAAAAACCCTAGCTGGACTAAACAAGAGAGAAAGAGAGAGAATAAAATGAAATATTAGAAATGAAAAGGGAGATTATAACTATAGATCCTATAGACATGGAAAAGATAATAATAAATGACTTTATTATAGCACATTGAACAAGCTGGATGAAATGGACAAACACATCTAAAAAGACAGTGTACCAAAGCAGACAGAAGATGGAACAGAAAATCAAAATAGTTTTACATGTTTTTAATTGAATTTGATTTTTTTTTCATCTTCTTACAAATGAAACTCAAGACACATATAATTTCAGTTGTGAGTTCTATCAACCATTTAAAGAAATGTGGAATAAAATAAAAACATACAACATGAGAACTATGTCAACTTAAAAAAATGCACAACATGAGAATTGTGAGTTAAGTTTTTTTGGGGGCAAAATGAGGACTATAGCCTGGGAGACAGCATTTCAGATAGCTCTGAGAAACTGCTCCAAAGAGGTAGGGGGGAAGGTCAGTATATATGGGATATTGGTGAAGGGGGGGTACATGCAATCAAGCACATATTTTTTGCAGAAGGTTTCTGCTAGTCACCAGGACCAGACGTCACCATGAAGGATTTTAGTGCTTTTCTAGATATGAGGAGATACAAGAACTGGGCTCATCAAATCAGCTCCTGAAACTACCTAACTACCTGAAGACCTGTTCTGCCAGTTTTGCCCAGAGCACAGAGTGCCTCATTTCTGCTCTCCACCCTGAACTCTTTCAGGGGATGTTGAAAGTCAGCAGCTGCAGTGGCTCATGATTTAATCCTTGTAGAGGTAGATGGCAAGTGCCAATTTATAGTTGACAACTGTGAGTGTCAGTTTTATTTGGGGGCTTGTCATTTTGCTAAAGTAGCTCTAAGCATAAGCATAAGCATCATGACAATGAAACCAGTGGACACTGTTCAAGCCTCTTCATCATCCATTGTTTACTCTTTTGCCATAAGGGCCCACTTTCCTTGTGTTGAAGTTGGCCACCTTCTCTGTTTCTCCAGTTAGTATTTATAGAACTAGTTGCCTTCTTTTCCCGTTGAACATGCAGACATTTCTTTTCTTTATTTAACAACAAAACTTGGCATTCATCAAGAATTTGTCACAGGCTATTTGATCTCTCTACATTCTCTTCCTGGGAATTAAATAAAGGATGAAATGTTAGCATCTTAATCTAGTCTGCAAACATTTCTGTTTCATCATGTCTAGAATAGCTTGCTTAATAGTATACTTGGGTGACTACAGAGATAATTTTCCATACCAACTCCCCCATCAATTTCTTCTTGTATATTTTCTCTCTCCCTAAATGGCACCAACATGTATAAAAAGAACTCTTATTTCAGAAGTCTTTCCAATGATAGGTGTTATTGTTGAGGTCAGGATTTGTCTTACTTCAGTGTTCCTCAGTTCCTCCCTGGTATTCTTGACTGAGAATAGTCAAGAATAAATTGAGATTTTAATTCTCATTGCCCTTAATTTATTAGGAGTTATTTGAGAAGTGTCTGTCTACCAAAGTACACCATAAATTCTATGAGGCAAGAACTATGTCTGCTTTCCCAACACTGTATTTCTAACATCCATCAGAGTGCTTGGAACTGATAGTTGTTGTCTACACTCTCTTTTGCTAAATAAATGCTTCCTAGAGTTTCTTTCACATAGTAAGAATTTATACAGTGTGCAGAGCTGACTGGGCCAGAAATAATCTCTAAAGAGAAAATAAGTACAGTGGCATTTTGCCTTGAAAGGAAAGCATTGGCAACCGTGATAGGACACATTGATAATAGTAATAGAGGTTGAAGTACAGCTTATCTTTTGTTAAAAATGAAGTCACCTCATGCTGTGAAAACTCGACATGTAAATGAATGTACCAAATTCATTGAAAATTCAACTTTAATCTCTTTTGAATGTTAACCCAGATGGCTGAGAGATATTTTTTTAATCTTCCCTTTTTTTTTCCTTCACTATTAGAAGAAGCTCTAAAATTGCTAACAATTGATATTCCTTTAGTTCATTTTTCCAATAATATAACTAATAAATTCAAGTAATTTATATTACATTTGCATTTTAAGTAAAGATTAGAGAAATCAACTGTGTGAAAAATTTCAGTGGGACCACCATGTGTTCTTAAACTTTGAACTAAAAAATAATTTTCTCTACATAGACCCCTAAAGAGAAATCTATTTAGACATTGTATACTTTGTGTCAAAGTAATAGTTTTCAAAATAAGACAATTTGAGGTGTATATTAGATGTTTTCCAATGTTCCATGGGAAATTGATCACTTTTTAAAAATCAAATAAAATGAGGGTAATTAAGTGGGATTATTTCATGTGTGTAATGTATTTAATTTTAAATTAAAATTTAACCACAGACCACAAAATGTTAAGTCATTATGATGTGTGCATGTTTCTTTGTTAATTTTTCATCTCCTTTTAATGCTGTAAAATCTCAAATTCTTCCTCATATTTTTCCCCAAAGAAATATGATTTTATGACTCATTTTGTTCCTCAGATGAGTTTTCAAAAATATAATGTGTTAACCCCTATCCTTGTTTTTTTTTTCTTTTTTCCAGTAGTCCTATCTATTCCAAAATTTTCTACTGAGTTCCCCCTTTATGTTTCCATATGGCTAATGAAATTTTAACTAATACATAACAACAAAACCCCAAATTCAGGACAACCAAAATTGATCTCACTCTTAAGCCGTCTCTACATCACTGTCAAAATAATATTCCTGGCTCACAATTCTGACAGTTTTATTACTCTGCTCAGAAATCTTACACTGCTCATAATTTCTTAGTAAATTAAGTTTCTTACTTTCAAGGAACTCCACAAGTCATTCCTAAAACTCATTTGTCTTTACACTACTCTTTCACTACCTGCTTTCAAGAGTTCTGCCTTCCAGCAAAAAGCATATGTGCCTTCTTCCTGGAAATGTCCAACAGTTTTCCACAGTTCTATGGCTTGACTCACCTGTTCCATATGTTTGAAATGCCTTCCTAAATGCATCGAAAATGTTGATATTTTATCTGCACTTCCACACCAGAGTAAATGCACTCTCCTTTATTCTAAACATACATAAAAGGACACAACTTTCTGTAAGACTCCACAAACTTTCCATGGGCTTCATTTATGCTTCTGACCACATTTTGCCTTGTTAGCTAAATTTTTGCTTCTTTGATTTCCTTTGCTCAATTATAAAGTACTGAGACTAGGGATCTTATCTTATTCATCTATGAATTCCTCTCAGAACCTAAAACTCTGGTAAGTAGCAGAACATCTTGCAAGCACTCAAATATTTATTTTTTGAATAAATGAATAATGCAGCAAGAACATAAAAAGTGAAGAAAACATCAAAACTCTTTCAAGTATGTGTTAACCATCAGAGAATTTACTATTCCTGTAATCATACATTCTGGTTGTATGATTAGTTAGCTATAGTTAGCTATAGTTTCTTGAAGAAGTTTAGTAAGATAACATCATTATTTCTAAAAATCTGTTTCTAGTTCTTAGCATTTAAAAGCAACAATTTATTTGAACATGAAATACATACACATAATTAAAAACCCAAAAGATAAAAAATAAAATGGATACTAAAATATTTTCTCAACCCTCTTCTCCAGTCTTTATGTCATTCCGAAAAGCAATCAATTTTACCAACTTGATATATCAATATTTTCCAGAGATAATCTATACATATACAAGTTTAGTTCTGTGTATCCTTTTGCCAATTTACAAATGCTACCCTACTTATACACAATATTCTGCAGCCTGTTTTCCACTGAAGAGTCATCTTGGAGATTTTTTTAATATACATGCTCTCTCCCTTGGCTAAATTGTTCCTTAGTGGTTATGCCATAATCTGTCAGCATTTGATTAGACATTTATTGAAGGGCTTGTAGAGCTTTTTCCATTCTTCCGCTATTACCAAAACTTGCTATAATGAATTATTTTTGCATATGTATCTTTGGACATATATATAGTAAAACTGGAATATAAATTCCTTAAATAAGAATTACTGGATCAAATTGTTATTAATAGTGCATAGATGCTCTATTATGTGTCTACCGCTGCATACTAAAATACCAAATGCAAACTTACAGACTTAACGTAATGTACATTTATTTTCTCACAGTTTCTATGGGACTGAAGTCTAGGCATGGCTTAGTTGAGTACATGTAAGACTATAATCAAGGTTTCAGCTGGAGATAGAACCTTAACTGAATGTTCAGCTGAGGAAGGATCCTCTTCAGAGATTACTCAAGTTGTTGGCCGAATTCAATATCCTGCACATTACCATAAAGGGCCTCACTTTCTTACAGATTGCTCTCAGCTCTTCGAGGTCAACCCCGGTTCTTAACAACGTGGGCTCCCCAACCTGGCCACTTGCGTCATCAAAACAAGCAAGCCAGAGAGTCTCTCAGCAAGATGGGCATTACATCTTATATAATGTAATCATATAATATAATCATGTATATCTTGTCCCCTTTGTTGTATTCTTTTGGTTAGAAGGATGCTAACAGGTCACACCCACAATCCAGGGCATTACTCTTGGGCCTGATTACCTCAAGGCAGGGGTCACGAGGGTCACCTCAGAGTCCTTCTGCCACCAATGATAGACCAACTTAGAATCCTATCAAATATGCGAGACTGCTGTTACTCCACACCCTAACCAACAGACAGATGTATTATTAGGGTTTTTGATTGCTGCCAATCTGATAGCTAAAAAAACAGCGCTCTCTCATTGTGGTTTTAATTGGCATTTTTCTTCAACCATGTGAGTTATAGCATCTTTTTACATATTTAATTGAAATAAATCTCTCTCTATTTGTAGACTGTATATTCATGGATGCCTATTTTTCCAGATGTAAATTGGTTTCCTTTGTATTCTCTTTGTATTAATGTGTAGAAAATATCTACATGGGTTAAAAGAGCCATTTGTCTCTAGTAATATTACAAATATTGATTCTTATTTGGTCATTTGGTTTTAGATTTTGCAGATTTTCTTTCCTATGAGATTTTTTTCTGTATTTTAATATAGTGGAGAAAATCACATAGTTTAAGTTCTGTTCCCTCATACAAAACTAAATTCCAGATGGATGAAATATTTAAATGTAAAAAAAAAAATTACTAAGGAACCTAAAAAGCACCACAGGGAGTACTCTTAATTTATAATCTACCAGGAATAGTTTCTAAACCAAGACCATTTTCAAGAGTTCTGTGCTAAGGAATGTAGGAAAGCGAGGTCAAACGTACCTGATGCAAACTGCTGGCTGGGTGGAGAGGCCTTTAGGCAGATTAATTATTAGGATCCCCAAAGAGAGAACCAGGCCCACTGCTCCAGACACGACAGTCCCGACCCAGCTGAGGCCTCTCACTACTACTCGGAGGTCATTTCCAACCTCTCATCATTGCCCAGAGGTAAGACTACAAAAGCACTACTCAAAAGTCATGTCCTTAATAGTGGCATCCCATATACCTTCTCTAAAATTTCAATAACATTCACCACACTTTCAAACTCATTTTCTTTCTTTACTTTTTTCCTTTGATATTTTCACTATCTATTATGTATATTAGCTGTTTAACTTGTCATTTCATTTTCTATCTCCCCCGGAAAGGTAACCTTTACAACAATAAAGATTTTGTCTTCTTTTGTTACTGCTGAATCTCAGGAATCAATCACGGTTCCTGGCACACAGAGCACAGTAGGTGCTCAAATCTGCACTCTTTAATGAACAACTGAATGAGAGTGTTTTCTAAATAGAACTTATTAAAAATATGAAGTAATAGGGCTTCCCTGGGGGCGCAGTGGTTGAGAGTCCGCCTGCCGGTGCAGGGGACACGGGTTCGTGCCCTGGTCCGGGAGGATCCCACATGCAGCGGAGCGGCTGGGCCCGTGAGCCATGGCCGGGGTGCCTGCGCGTCCAGAGCCTGTGGTCTGCAACAGGAGAGGCCACAACAGTGAGAGGCCCGCGTACCGCAAAATAAATAAATAAATTAATTAATTAATTAATTAAAATAAATAAAAAATATGAAGTAATAAATCGATAAATTGAGAGCTTAAAATTAGAATCAAAGAGTAGATAGTGGGTTTCCCTGGTGGCGCAGTGGTTGAGAGTCCACCTGCTGATGCAGGGGACACGGGTTTGTGCCCGGTCTGGGAAGATCCCACATGCCGCGGAGCGGCTGGGCCTGTGGACCATGGCCGCTGAGCCTGTGCGTCTGGAGCCTGTGCTCCGCAACGGGAGAGGCCACAACAGTGAGAGGCCCGCGTATCGCAAAAAAAAAAAAAAAAAAAAAAAGAGTAGACAGTGAGCAAAACAGAACTGTTTGCCAAGAAAAATAGAAATTCACATTAAAAATCCATAAAAGAAATTAGGAGCAACAGAGAACAGAATACACAGATTTGAAAGGAACTTAAATCAACACAGTATTAAAATTATTTTAAATTCATTTGACAGGTTTCCTAAGGGTGTTAACAGCCAGGGGGTAACTTCTGCCTGAAACTGACCGACATTTAGAACTTGATCTATTCACTAGAGAACATAATCCCTCCATTAGAAAATACAGATGTTTTATTTGCATTTGGTCCTTTTCTCCTTTTCATATTATCTTGTTGTCTTAGAGAAGCCTTATATGAAATATCCAAGATGGCCCATTTATACAGTTGTAAGTTAATTATTTTCTTTGGATATTCAACATAATCTTTAATTAAATATATTTGCTTTTATTTCAATTCTTCAAATTCATCTTGTAGAAATTAGAAGTTTTATAATAGAATTCTCAAAAAGCTTTTTATTTAATTTCTTTTTGCTAACTCCACACTTTAAGAATTATTTACATCTAATTATTTTAGCCCATGATTTTTTAAATAGACTCAACCATTGGGAAAATCATAATGTAAATTTAAAACAATACATTTAGAATAAATTTTAAAAGTTTTAAATAAAAATAAACCTTTAACAAACCCAGACATTCCAAGTCCATATGTAACCAGAGCAACAGTGTCCTTGAACACTGGTGTCTGCTGACAGGAGCCCGACATGAACATCCCAGAACATTTTTTAAGGTGGAAAGCGAAAGTGAAGGAGATGTACCCTATTATTCTACTTCAGGGAGAGCAGTAGAGCCGCAAGGGTAACAAGAAATCGCCTAGGACTAAGAAGTCACATGACTTTTTAAGTTTGTGCTGCTTTATTTGCTGAAACATATTAACAATTAACCTGAATTAATGTACTAATCTTGAAGCTTTCTTAACAAATCTGCTAGAACAGAAAACAGGTATTTTTTTTCCCTTATTTTGTTATCACAGTATCCCCAACACCTAGAACAGGGTCAAGAATATATAAGCACTCAACAAATATTTATGAAACACTACCTATTTGAGGTATGTTTAAGACATTTGTTTTTGTTATTGCAACCAGTGGAAAGACATTCTCATAAAATTACTGGTGATTATTTCTGTGGATAGGAGTAAAGAAAAATTTAATTTTCTTTAGGTAGCAGATGGGGATTTTCACTTTGCAACTTCAACCATCCAAAATGTAACTTTTTTATACCAATTTATTTTGACTTTGGATTCCATTCTGCCTGCTAACAGAAAAAATGGTCTATTTAATTCCAGGAAAAACTGGTAATTGATTTTTTTTCCAAATTTGTTTCAAGATTGAAACTCTTTCCATTGAAAATTAAAATTCAATCAACTCATTACACTCTCACATCTTCATCTTCCTCTGTCAGTCCCTGTGTACATTTTTCAGTCTGTTGCCTTCAGTCACTGGACCCTGGGTGCTATGATTCTACCTTCAGTTTCATTCATCTGCTTGGATCCACTAAGCTGTTGCCACCATGCTGTTCGCTTGGTCATAGGTACTCTATTCTCTGGCTCAGGGTGGGATTTGCAGCCTCTGAAAGAGGTCCACTGTTGCCTTTTAGCTACATCTTTGGAAGATAAGCACAAGACCAAGTATTCCTGGATTCTGCCAAGATTATCTGGCACTTCTTCCCCAGCTCCACCACATTAAAGTTCTGTCTTGAGGAATGTGAGTCACTTTTTAGAGACTTCCATCTGTAGTTAAATCTATTGCTGCTCCTTCCAATTTCCCAGTCTTTCACCAGCCATTTAATTTTTTCTCCTTTGGAGCTGTAAACCAAAATCCTTCATTGCTGCATAGTATTCACAAAGCTAGCACTCATAGTACAGGTCGCCGAAGCATGAGGTATACTGCCCAGGGGGCAGTTGAAGTGACCCACATTTGAACGTCTATTTCTATTTACCGTTTTATCTTCTTTTTTATTGTATTTTTGTATGAAATTTCCAAAGTATACAATATATTACTAGAGCATTATATGCATATAATTTATAAACAACGGTATACGTACATTATCTTTGGTGCCCCAAGCATTAATAAAGTTGGGCAATCCAAAATATGACACTTGTGGTTTGGTGCACAGCATATATGTATCAAGTTCTGTAGGAAAACTCAAAGCCAAGTTTTCCAAAATCAAAACATTCTCTCCAGCAATACAAAGCCTTTTTCTTTAAAACTACATCTCTCCTATGAATTTTAATAGCCTATTTTGCAGCTCAAAGACTATAATTTATTTTTTTGTTATTTCTGTGTTTTACCAAACTTTGAGTAACAGTCTCTGCACAAACTGTTTTTGTCATTTTACTTTAGAAAATAATTATTTCAGCAGTTTGGTATAGAATGTATTTTTTAACTGATTTTGGGGTGGCTAGTTTTCCTCTACCTTATAGTTTTGGAAAATTTCAATCATACAGAAGAGTTAAAAGAATAGTACAATAAGGAACATTTACCTATATTTACCTAACTATTAGCATTATTAGCACTGCCAAATTTGTGTTCTCTCTCTTCCTCCCACTCTCTCTTTCATTCACAATTCTGAAAATTTGAGAATATATTGCAGACATCATGCCATTTCACAAATAAATATTTCAAGATGTATCTAAAAATAAGGTCATCCTTTTACATAACCAAAATAAATCATCAAGTACAAGAAATTTAACAATGAACAGTATCCAAATGTCCCCAGTTTTCCCAATAATATCTTTGATAACTTCCTAGTCTTTCCCCAGGATTTAGTTAAGTATCCCCTTACTGCATACACTTTGCATTTAGTTACCACTTGCTCAATCTTACAATGAACCCAGAGTTGTATCAAAATCCATAACAGTACCTGTAACAAACCAAGGGAAATTCCAGATTACTTTTGTATTCGTGCTTAGAATATATCCAACTGAGAGCAGACAGAATACTGTCTTCAAAAGTTTCTTGGGTCATGTTTTACCTTCTTTATCCTAATTAATTTGATGTTGATATAAGTGATAACCAAGAGGACATTAACTTTCTCTCCCTTGACTAAACTTAGGTATTTTCCTCTCTCTAGGCCAGACCTCCCTTTTCTTAGTACTTACATTAGAAAAGTTGTAATTGTACATTTTTACTCTTCCCCACTGGGATATAAATGTTCTACATCCCAGGAATGATTTTCTCAAGGACCTGGGAGCCATTCCTTTGAAATGTAACCATCAAGGAAGACATGGCTTCTAACTCGAAGTCTCTATGAGAGCAGATAGGAGCCCAGCTCTCCAAGTTGTAAAGCTACCGCCTGTCAAAAAGATACATGAGAGAAGGTTGACTTTTTCTTTGGGTAACCCCAATTAGCAAACACAGGTAGCCTATGATCCTTGTCACATTTAATACCTGTAGGTCTGAGTCTGAACTTTTTCTCATATGAGGATTACAACCCTTGCTTTCTTATTATTCCCATTTTTATTTTTTTTCCTATGCCCTTATTTTTTAACCTTTCTGATTCCTTCATTTTATGGTAATCTGTTGTATACAGCATGTTTGGGGTTATATTTTGTTGGCTAATTTGAAATTTCTGTTTTTTTGTACCTGAATGAAGCACATCAGTATTTATTTACATAACTGATTTGATTGTTCTTACTTTATCAAAATATGTTTTGTCCATATGATTTTTTTCTCCATGCAGACCCTAATTTACTTAGTTAATTGCTTTATTTTGTGTCTTTATGGATGCTCACATTTTGTCTACTGGTTTCTATATTCGTACTAATATAGCTACAATGCCTTCAATCCCATTTTTCCTTATTTAGACAACTAATTGGGTTTCAGCTCTATGTGATTTATCTGACTTCCACGTATTAACAATGTGACAAGGAATAAGTTTATATCACTTTCTCTTTTTGTTTACCCTACTGATCACAGTTTTAATATTGCAATATTTCTATATTGTTAAATATTGTTTTCCTATACATGAATCCACATTTGTTTTAGTATGAGATGTGCAATTAAATACATTTACTTCCTTCCATCAGTTCTTTTGGAAATTTTTACCCTTTAATTCTTGATTGAATGAACCAATCTCCTAGTAGATTCTATGGTATTTTTCATGAGTACCACATTCCCTGAATTTTTCAATATCCAAAACTTTTCTATAGCCTTGAATTTTGAATTACAGCTTGGCTGAATATAAAATCTCTCTTCATACTTTCTTTCCTTTATTTTGTTGAAAATGCTGAAGTCTCTCTTGGTTTGTAGACTTTATTTAAGTCCAATGCCAACTTGATTTTCCTTCCTGCATAGCTGATTTGGTCTTTTTGTCTAAGACCTTGAGAGTTTATTTTCATTTATTATTAACATCATTATTTTATCAGAATATGTCTTGATTTTGAAAACTCCATTAATTTTTCCTGGTATGTGATGGCCTCTTTAAAAATAAATTCAGGTCTTCTTTTGTTTCCAGACATAATTTTTGGATATTAGTATTAATATTTTTATGTAGTATTATTTTTTCTTCTTCAAAATTCCATTAAAATATAATGGATTTCTTTTCTAGATAGTTCATTTCTTTTATGATCCATTTTAAATTATTAAAAAAATTATTTTCTTCATTATTTTTTTCACTGTATTATATTTTTGGTCAAATCTAATTTCCCTCTGGTCATTTTGTATTTCATTCCAAAATAATATTTTTTTCTTTTTCTTGAAATTTCTCTTTAATTATTTTATTAGTTTAATTCTCATTTAATGTCTTCCTAATTTTTTGTTTGTTTTGATTTTGTTCATTCATTTTCTGAGTATTTTTTAATATTTCTGAATAAGAAATTTATTATGCCTGTAATTTCTTATTTAAGGATTTTAATTCTGATTCAGAAAGTGTGTCAACATTTTTTCTTCTAAGCGATTGGTATTGGTGGACAATTTTTATGGTCTGATGTTCTAATTCTCATATCCTGTTGTCTTCTTGTTGTAGATATCATCTGCCATTTTCCATTTGCTTTGTAATATCTTGTTCTTCTAGGCCAGATACAATGGCTGTATGTAGACAAGGTGAAGGTTGCAGGGGAGTGTTACTTGCAAGCTACATGACCACTGACAGTATCCACTGGTCCTTGGTTTGAAATTATTGAAAAAGTTTGTGTGATACAATATGTTCCAGACGTAGTTTTATTTAACTTTTGAAAAAGAGGCAAAGCATGCAAAAGAGCACACATTCAAATAGTAGTTTCATCCGAAGCTCACGAAAAATATCAGGTATAAGTTCTAGACCACAGCTTTCCCTGCAACTGCCAGAGGGAGAATGCTTGGTGGTTTAGCCTCATAATACAGCAACCAACCTATCCATTAAGTCTCATAGTTAGCCATTCTTATATCTAGGTACAATTCTCTTGGTACCACATGAACCAGCTAACATAACTCAGCTATCTTTACTAAATACATTCAGCAAGCAGGATTGCAAATAGGTACGCCTAGAGTCATGTACGTGTTCTGCCACAAATTTGGTACAGCATTTAGGTAACCAGCATTTTCCTAGAGCAACATACAACTCTGTAACCTAATTATGAAGGTGGAGGCTTTGTGGGCTAAAATTAATTACTGAGAATGCAAAACTATTGAATATTATTTCAAAATATAATTGTGCAGCCCCTTCCTCTATTTTCTTGCAACTTTTAAAAATGGATGTGCATCCCATCTAAAATTTAAATTAATTTTTAACAAAAATTAACATTCTCAAATAGGAATGACCACAAATCTGTCACATTGTGATAATCTTAGATAATTAATGCCATTCTTTGATATGTTCTATAATCGTCAAAAGTCTGATTAGATTATGTTTCCCTCCAGAATTTAATTAAATTACTGTTCAATATTTGCCTATGGTCAGAGAAGACATATTACAAACATCTAACACGGTCCATTTACCTCTAGAAAAGCCAATTCCTATGTCACTAAACCCTGTGAAAGCTAGGATTTTCATCTCTTGTATATATGGTTGAATCCTGATTCTCCCAGATGTCACTGAGACATAGAATTTGCTCACTGAATATTTTAAATGTTAAATAAAATTTGAATCTAATCACTGAATATATAGTCAAATGATATTTTTATTCTATTGAAAAGACAAGACTCTGGGTCTTAAGTTGACTTAATAACTATGTTAACTTTACAGTATCCTTAAGTGATAACCCGAAGGAAGTTTAACAACACAGCTGCATTTAGCACTGGAGAGAACTAAGGGGAAGTTTAGTTTAACTAGGTAATACTCATATAAGTATCTAGCCCTTGAATCTAGGCAATCTCTTCACTACCAATTAGAGTACCATATTAGAAAGAACAGGTTAATAAAGGAGAAATTATAGACATAAATTGAAACAGGAAGTTGTGCCTATAATACTGTATTTCTATTACCTAAAATTTACACAATGAATAAAGAAGTACAGCACAAGTTACAAAGGACCTGAGAAAATCAATGGAGAAAAAAAAATCTAAAATGAAATCTAAGGGAACATTCCTGAGGGCACTGCAGATTAAGAATCAAAATCCTTCCAGCCGAAAATTATACTAAAAGTAAAATGAAATTCTGTGACCTTACTCATAACAGGGGCCTGCCGAAAACGTCACAGGAGCAAAATACCTGTTATGGGATTGTCCCCAGGGGGTAAAAAATAATACCTGCAATCAAGCACGCCATGTACTGCTATCTTTGTTAGGGCTTTGGATGACTTGCACTTGGTGACAAATCAGTTAGGTATTTTTTACAGGCAAGAAAAGTGATAGTTCCTGAGAACAACTATCACAGCCAAGAAATTCATTCTTCTCTCAGAACGAGTTGAAACACTCTCACACACAGGATCTCAATCTTGTAATGCCCTTTTGTGAATTATCGATTGTAAGACAGTAGCTTTTGTTATCCTGAACAAGCGTCACATGCAGAAGGAAGCTACGAAAACCTCTTGCTAAGCTGCTGGAGGAAAGGAGTACAAGTTACAAGATGTGAAATTTAATAGTAAACTGAATTATTCTATATGCTATAATTTTTTTGACCTGATAATTATTAGGTACTGAAAATAATTATTTTTAATCACTAAATGTACAGTTTACAACAGTTAAATTGGTAAGCTAGTCAGGTAATCTAAAATGAGGAAGTAAAATCCATAATACATCTCTGATCTTATTTTTGGTAGTTTGCATTTTGTCTTTCTTGAAATGTTTTTTCATTAGGAAATTTTCAGGCCATGTAAAAGTACATGTCTGTTATCAGTTTGGGGGACAGGGAAGCGGGCAGCTGGGTTAGGAGTATTCCCACTTACCCCACAATCCTTTTTGTCTGTCATATCTTCTCCCATCATTTTGCCCAACTGTGAGCCTAAAATCACCTTGCTGCTGGTTGCCACGTGGACCACAGAGAACACAGCACCCTAGGTGAATGCTGCTATTGACAGCAAGTTTTGGCTAATGCATTGGTGTTAACAGTCCTGGGAGATTTATCCCATCATACCTCCCTTGCCTTGGTGATAACTGCATCCAAATATTCATGGGTCATTAGGGTTTACAGGAAGGGAAGGAAACACTAAAGAAAGAAAACTGTAAGACTGTATGCTAAAATTATAAGACATGGAGAGAAATGGCGTGGGAAGCCGAAAGGAGAAACCACCTGCCATAAAGGTCAAAGGGGCCTCTACTGGAGTCAGAAGGTCCAGGATTAGAACCCAATTCTGGTGCTTACTTAGCTCTGTAGTCTTAAGCAATTTACTTATTGCACTGAGACTCAGTTAACTCATCTGTGAAAGGGGAACCTTAATAGCACCAAAATCAGGATGATCATATAGTTGTTGTGAGGATAAAACATTGAAATTGTTTACAGCAAAATCTGGCACATACACAGTGATTGATAAATCTTAGTGACCACTAATTATAATTACAATGGCCCAAGCTAAACTTTCTCAAGTCTGTCATCTCTGCAGCTGTACCTCCTTCAAGCCTCCACATTAAGCACCATCTTCCTCCCATTTCCAGTGTATTTCACTTCATAATAGAGGTTGTTCTTGTCCAGTGATCTAATTTAGAAGACTGACTTTTCCACAGTTGCTTAATCTAGACCAACTCTCCTGTGCAGTTGTATCAGGGTGGTCTAGGTATTTTGCTCTGCGAATCCAGCACAGGTTTTGACAGTACAAGTCTGGTACACGTGTGAGGTCTCCTGCCAAAGCTAATGGAGTTGGTGCTTCAGATTAGTACATAGGTGGGTGATAATCTCTATCCTTAGTTTGCCTCGCCCTCTCTGCCTTGAAATCTGCTTCCTCCTCCCCAGATGATAGGCTCATTATTCAAGTATATTTCTCTTCTTGGCAGTTCTTTCCTGTACACAAAACCAGGCTCGAAATAGCTATTTGGAAGGGGCAGACTCATTTTAGAGAAATGTTTTCTCCTCCCCAGAATCAGCCTAGGGTGTATGTGGAAGCATAGAGCAATGTTAAGGGGATTGTGTTTCCTTTTTTCCCAGCATCAAACGATTTTCTAGGTAGCAAAAGAAAAGAAAAAAACTCGTAAATTTATGTAACTTCTTCACATAAGAAGTAAAGGAGAATCTAATATTATAATGTATTGAATTATGTAATCTTTTTTAGATTAATTTCCTTTTGTGATATCATCCACTCTCAACAGCCCTATAAGGAAAGTAGGGTTTTATTATCATCATTTTACTAAAAAGTAAAAATAAGCCCTGGAGAGTTAAGTGATTTTTCCAACATTACAAGTACGCAACTCTGTCAGTAATTATTTGGTCATATAAATATATATTTTTACTTTAGAGGTATTAACCCAAATACTAATAATATTTTTTTTTTTTTTTTTTTTGCTATATGCGGGCCTCTCACTGTTGTGGCCTCTCCCATTCTGGAGCACAGGCTCCGGATGCGCAGGCTCAGCAGCCATGGCTCACGGGTCCAGCCACTCCGCAGCATATGGGATCTTCCCGGACCGGGACACGAACCCCTATCCCCTGCATCGGCAGGTGGACTCTCAACCACTGTGTCACCAGGGAAGCCCAATAAATTATTTTTATATACACCTTTTTTACATTATGAATATAAAATCTAATAATATATCAACATGAGCATCAAATAATATCTTAATTTCTGGTTCCCCATCATCATAGTTAAAACATTGGTATATATCATATCTTTATGGTACATTTTTGTGGAATTTAGCTTTCATTCCTATGTATTATGTTGAACCATGTAAAATTGTCATTTGTGACCAACGTTGATCTACATGAACAGTAATTTATTATGATTCAAACTAATATGTAATATCAAGAGTATATGAGGTATCCAAAATTTAGACATCTTAGTACAAAGAATCCCATTTAGATGAGACTGCTCAGGAGGAGAAGATGGACAAAAAGAGATCATTTCTCCTCTTCTTTCCTATCTCCCTTCCTTGCCCATCTCAACCCTGTATATTATGTATAGATCAAATCTGAAGTTCATGGATAAAATGCATCCTTTAACATATAGTTATTAAAGACCAAAATATATCTTATTATAAAATATTCATCAAAGAACAATAATGAGGTCCATTATATGCTAATTTGCTTTTCTGAAAATGAAAAGTATCTTTGGCCTCTTAGGAAGTTTCATGAAACATAGTTTCTGGACTGATGTGTCAATTTCTTCAAGGAAGCAATCAAATGCTAAGCCTGGACATGCATTCTCAATAGTTTTGTGTAAATTTCAACCAATCAAAAGAATTTTTTTTAATTACCTTCAAACTTAAAAATGGAAGAAGGTATTAATAAAAGGCTACATGATGACCAAAATGTGTCTGGATGCAGGCAAACAATAGGAAAAACCTTTCCAAAGGTCTTGTTGCCAGCTGTGCAGGCGCATGGGACGTGTAGACTCTGTGGGCTGACATAAGGAGAAAATTCATGAGACTCATTGTAAAAGAGTAGACATGTTAGCAACTTGACTTCAAAATTGATCCCTTGCTGTTGTGTAAATACTGGCTGCAGAAAACCGCTGACATATAGTTGAAGAAGTCAGTAAGAAGAGGTTAGGATAGTAACTGAACCAATTACCAAAAAAGACAGGGTAAATCCAGAAAAGCAGCAAATAAGAATGATTGTCATTAGGTTTCCCATTTCTCCCAATTTTAATTTCATAAATTCTGTCTGCAGACAGTCTCAACTGACTAAATGACCTCTATCTAGAAAACAGATAAGACAATCTCATTCCCAGATAGAGAGGCCACATTTCTCTGCTGAGACAGCAGCCCGAGTTGACCCTGAAGGAAGGAGGGTGGGGAGATGTACAAAGCACTGAAAAGCAGAAACAAGAGCACAGACAGTAATACTGTAATTCATTGAATTTAAGATGCCATATATTTTACCCAGCACCATTATTTGATGTAGCATTAACAAGGAAAAAAGGTGACAACCAGGACACGATGTTTTCTAATAATTTTAGAGTTGTAATTTTGTTCTTATCAAAAGAGCTCTTTTAGAATTATTTACACAAAGTTTTTTTTATCATTTGTTTCTCTCACTCATAGACAAAAATTAAAATACAAACTAAATGAATTAGAGATTGCCCCTCCCCCCAAAAGAGATTGTTTGGCCAATTGAAGATATTCCTCTTACAATAAATATTTGTGTCACTAAAAATATGTGTCCACTGCTCTATTTCTGTGCTGTTTTCTATACATACTAACTTTTCTTTAGTACCAAGTCATTGTGTAATCTTTTGAATATATTTCAAAAGGCAATTAAACTCACTGCATGTAATTAACTGCAACTGAAGAAATGATAACACAAACAGTAGAACCAAGTTTATTATTACATGTAATCAATGACAACCGTAAAAAAACGGCTACCTAACTAATAACAGCAGTGAGTATCCTCAGTCATAAGAAAAATCCCAAGAACACAAATGTTAAAATGTAGGAAAAAATCTTAGAATAGTTGGAAGACAGGAAAAACAATGATAACCTTAAAATATATGTTTATAGAACATAGTTCAGGAACTCAGAGATCTTTTATTTTGCATGATTGTAATAAACTACTCTTGTTTTTATTCCCTCCTGTGTGCAAAAAAACACATTTTCACTAAGCTCAACAAAGTAGCTAAAATGACTAACAGTGTCAACTAGTGGTGAGTATGTAGGGCAATAAAAACTCCCTTACATATCTAGTCAGGTTGTAAAGCAGTACCACTAAGTTTGAAATTGTTTCGGGGGTTGTGATAAAGTGAAACATACTCCTACTCTGTGACCTAGCAATCCTACCCCTAAAGCAATGAGTGTATCTATCTACCCAAAGACTTGTACATGAATGAGTCTGTCTACACAAGGGCTTGTACATGAACAAGTATATTTATCTACACAAGAACTCATACTCATAGCAGTAGTACTGTTATCAGCCCAAACTAGATGCTTCAAACATTCATCAGGAGATAAATGGAATATTTACACAATAAGAATTGTTCAAGTACAGACAAATCTAATGAAAAATGAAAGTTAGAATGTCAAAATAGCAGTTACTTTTGGGGTGTGTGTGTGTGTGTGTGTGTGTTTGTGTGTGTCCTGTATAGACTGGGAAAGTGTGTGAGGAACTCTAATGTAACCCTAGGTATGTTCTATATCTTAATCTGGATAGTGATTAAATCTGTGTACATATACAAAATCATTAAGCTGTACATGTCAGATTAATGTACTAGGTGTACTCTATTGCATGCATGTTGTGTCTCAATTTTAAAATATCAAAAATAATTTACTCAAATTGCCTGAAATGTTTATTTCATAACTCAGTTCAACACACTTCACTTTGTTACAATTCCTACATATATTCAAGTTACTGTCAAAAGTAACTCTCCAAATAAGCTTAGTACGGCATAAGTCATTTACTCTTTTTTTTAATCATTTTTTAAAATGAAGCATAGTTGATTTACAATGCTGTGTTAGTTTCAGGTGTACAGCAAAGTGATTCAGCTATACATATATACACATATATGTGTATATATATATATGTGAGTATATATATATATATATATATATATATATATATATATATTCTTTTTCAGACTGTTTTCCATTATAGGTTATTACAAGATATTGACTATAGTTCCCTGTGCTATACAGTAGGTCTTTGCTGTTTATCTATTTTATACATAGTAGTTTGTATATGTTAATCCCAAACTCCTGAATTACCCTCTCCCACTATCCCCTTTCATAACCATAAGTTTGTTTTCTATGTCTGTGAGTCTGTTTTGTAAATAAGTTGATTTGTATCATTTTTTTAGATTCACATATAAGTGATACCAAATGATATTTGTCTTTCTCTGTCTGACAACTTTTTAGTGAACATGAGTTAAACTGCCTTGCCTTCCCCCAGCAGCAAGTTAAGATCAACAAACTTAGCCATTTTTTTTAGGTTAAGGAACAGGAAAATATATTTTGAGCATGGAACTGTATGCAGTCTTTGGGGTATTGAAAGGAAAGACCAGAATACCAGAAAGGACTACAGAAATAAATCTAGGACATTGTCTATTTAGGAATAGGCTAGGAATAGAAAATGAGACTTTTCCACCTCATACTATACACTTTTGAGAAAATCAGTCTAGTAATGTAAATATACTGGTTTAGGTATATTACTAGTAAAGTAGCGTCTACGGGCTGATATGAAAACATAAGCGGCACATAAAATATGGACAATTTAGTTAATGGAATTTATGGGAAATTTTGCTATAAATTGCACCCTTTCTTACCCAAACAATACCTTACAGTGGTGTTAGGGAGAACCTATACTGTACTTAAATTCAGTTATTTCAAATTTTATCATGTTAAAAAATAAATTGTTCTTGCATGTGTCAGGCTGGTTGCTTTTCTACTTGGGTGCAAACTGCAATATCAGCAGGTCTGAATTTCAAGTTGCTTTCCTCAGAGAAATAGGTACTCGCCTTCTCCTCAGGCTGACGTGTAAAAGGAAAACCTGTCTAGAGGGTAATCAGGGGTGTATAAAATTTTGAAACACGCTGAGGCTTCAGTGTCATGATATCATTTTCAGAATATTTTTCTAAGGGCAAGTACTTTTAAGGATAGTTGATGCAACATAATTTAAAAGTGAAAAATTAAAAACAGCCTAAGTATTCAAGATGTGGGAGCTTGTTAGGAATTTAGTGTTTCCAGTCAATGGAATACTTAGTAGGCACTGAAACTGAAAGGTAGACATATTTGTGCTGACAGTGAAAAAAATGTAAAAGCTAAATATATTAAATATCAATCAATAAATAAACAAAATTTTTTTAGTTTAAAAAAAATTTTTAAAGAACATTAGTGGAAAACTAGTCAAATTTGAATATGGTCTATAGTTTGGTTAATAGCATTGTACCAATGTTAATGTCCCTGTTTTGATAAATACACCCTGGGTATAATATGTTGTTAACACCACAGGAAGCTGAGTAAAGGCTATATGTAAACTTGCTGCATTATTTTTCCAAGTTTTCTGTAAGGCTAAAATTATTTCAAAAAAAAATTTTTAAAAAGAAAATAAAAAAACAAACCAAATAGAACTTTAAATTTAATAAAAAATTTTTAATAAAAATTTAATTTAAAAATGGAAAAAAAGGAATATGTAGAATGATACCATATGTCTTATGTACATAATTACCAAAATTGAAGCATAGTTGATTTACAATGCTGTGTTAGAGAGTTGTTTATCAGATGACTGCAATTATCTCGGGAAGATAAACAGTAGAAAACCTTCTAAAATTTTTACATTAAGCAAAAGGTGTATATACTTAGCCAAAACACAGATCACAATTCTGTTTTCAAAACAGAATTAAAACTTAAAAATCATATTATGGCCCAACTATAAAAAACATATCTTATCAATAGTTACCAACTTACCACTTAATAAATTTAATAAGGAAAATATCCTGCTATGCCATTTTCCAATTTTCTCATGAAAAGTTCTAATTTCCTCTTAAATTATGGAGCAATATTCAAAGCACCTTTGTAAAAATGTATTAATTATGTGAACAGTCACAGATCTTATGTAATTCTGTTTCTCAAAGAATTCTATGTCAATTAGTAACCACGGGGGAAGATCAATGAAGATGAAAAGTGATTTTACCATTGACCACAGTAATTAATAAATTAATAGGTCTATAATAGTGGCTTCCATTGCTCTCTCTCAAGTATATACTCCAAATCACCACATAAATCACTTATTTAAGAATTATTTAGTCTATTTTCTGACATCGATCTAGGGTATTCATTGTGTCCCAAATATTTATCCTCTATTTATTTGTTTATATTTCAGTACTACAAATTGTAATTAAAGGTAGTGACTTTCTGCCTGGCATTGAATGTTACTGTATTTATATGTCTAATGTTAAGAAAAAATCATGCATACGCTGAAGGGAAAGAGAAGTCTTAGATTATGTTATCCATTGCTCATTGTTTCAGCACCTACTGAGACCCCAAATGCTAGGGTTCACCATTCAGATTTGATGTCACAGCCTCTGACCTCAAGGGGACTCACTTTGCAGGAAGCCAAGCAATTATCACCTGGAGCAAAGCATCCTCTACCGGTGAAGATCAGAGTGCAACAGAACCCTTGGGAAAGTTCCCAGAAATGGCTGGGGTTAGATGAATGAGAAAGAGTCAAAGAAATAATTGACTAAGGACTTCAAACTGCTTCAAATACAACCTCATTCATAATCATAATCACTCAAACAAAAAGGAGGCATCATTTCTGTCTCTAAAATCTTTTAAAAAATGAGAATACAACTACCTAAAGTACACGTTAGTGCATGTGTTATCATAGAAAGTACGTTAATCATTTTCATAGTAGGGACTAAACTGACACTCTACCCATTTGACTTCATCGACAAACTGGAAAAGGAGATTAAGAGGGAACTTGGAATGATTGGCAGCAAGGTAGACCTAAGATGCAATATACGAACAAGTCTATGGCAGTGGGAATCTATATCCAGACACAGTGAATTGGTCTGAAATTCCTTCTCTTTTTGTTTTGTTTGGAGGGGCAGGGGCTGTAATCCCATTGAGATTGCCTCAGGAACTAAGATTTTTTGACCTGTTGTCAGATAGGATGGCAGCTTTAAGGATCCAGGGAAAGCAATCGAGACTAAAGCTGCAGAATTCGTATGAATCAAGTACCTATCTTCTACTTTTCCCATTTTGGTTTGTTTGATTCTTATGGAAATATTCTTACACGTGTGAGAAAATAATAAAACATTGTAATTCTAAGAAGGAATTATTTTTACTAAAAATGAGGAAAGAGGATGAAGCTGAAAATGTATAAATACAACATGAAATAAAAAGGTGGGCTATGGCAACTAATGTAGGTCTCAAGAACTTGGTCACGTAAAAAGATTCGTGAAAGCACAACCTAGGAAATTATTTACAAAGGTATCCTAAGTCCTAATGTTTAAATGTAAAACATAACTTAAAAGAAATGAACATAAGCCAAGATTGAACTGACCACTGTATGGATGCTATGATACTCTATTGGCAATCATGTATGGAAAAGGAAACTGGAAACACATCTGATTTCTGCAATTCATCGCATGCTTTGAAGTTTCACAAACATACAAAATAGATTCTAAATATGTATTTCCTGCTTGAAAACAATAGTTCTGACAGGGCCTCTCAATCAAAGCACAGTGGGGTGCTCAGTTAAATACAGTCATTTTCAAACAGCGAAATTTTGTGTTGAATTAATTTAACATCCTCTTAATATCCCGTGATGTGAACCATTTGTCTTTCCTTCAGTCTAAACTACAAACCTTGCTGCTTAACTGCATCTACTCTCTAAAATTCACTCAACTCCTTCAAACGTTCACTCGTCTGAGCAGTGAACAGGGCTGCCCAGTTCCCTAATTTGTACCTAAATTGGGGGAGCAGGACAATGGTTAGAAACCATCTTTCCCGATCTAACACCTAAAATCCTGTTGACTGGTGAAGGGATGATAATGAAGATTCATTGGTGTAAAGGAGAACAATGGGAGAATTATTTTGAAAGAATTAAACTTTTTCACAGATGTATATTTTCGTTCTCCCAAAGATATTCCAACTTCATGATCCCATTAAAAAGGGATGAGTGTTACCAGCTATGAAAGAAAAATCATACGATAGAGGGGAAGCTCCAGACATCGAGCAATGAGAAAAAGCTAAATTTCCTGATCCCTAGAGGAAAGGGAAAGAGAAGAGGAAGAGAAGGGATTTGGGCCATCCTGTGTCTGACTTTCCTTTTTGGGATGCAAATAGATTGACAGGGCAGCTGACAGCAAAATTGTCTTGTGCTCTGGTTCTCTGCAGTTAGGCTGACTACGTCACAGTAAAAGGTGTTGTGTTGGGGTTAGGCGAAGCGAGGGCCTGATGAAGCATGTGTGGACCCCATTCCGTCCCCTCACAACAGGGAAGAGATGCTGGTTCGTGCATAGGATACAGAAAAGGCCAATACGTGAGCCGACGACATGCCCACTACATATTCATGAGAGTCTGCAGCACAAATAACAGGGAGAAGGGCCAAGTCAGCAAGGAAGAATGGCTCAGTCTCAAGGAAAATAATCCACTGTGGACAGAGCTCTCAGACAGCACAGCTGAATAGCTACCTGAGTCAGTGACCTGGGGTGACCTGGAGGGAAGCCTGAGCACCTGCACTGGGGTCATCTTCCCTTTCACCAGCAGTCAGGTGATCTTCACATATGTCTTCTCACCTTGGGAAAGAGGGATGAAAACACTGAGCTTTTGACACAACTACTTGGACATTTCTTTAGCATCTCAAACTTTAAGAAAAAAGCTAAAGTCTTGGTATCTCTCACCAAACATCTTTGCTATTACCTATTGTAGTAAATAATCCAATCAAGTCAGAAGTTGGAGAATCATTCTTGGTACTTTCTTTTTCCTCATTACCTGCATCTAATCTACCAAGAGTCCCACTTGATTTTACCTAGAAGTCACCTCAAACCCAGTTCACTCTCTCCCAGCCCAAATCACTATCGTCTTTCCTCTGAGTTCAGATGTTAGCCTTCTAAGGAGTGATGTGGCACTGAGGCTTTCACTACATTCAGGACAATGATGTGGTAGGTAAATGTGGACTGAAGCCAGACTGTCACAGCTTTGCCTTTTAGTCATGCAGTGGCTGGGCGAGTTCCCACCTTTTGGAGCCAGTTTTTCTAGCAGTAAAATGGGAGATAGCAAGAATACACACCATTTACAGTTGAGGCAAGGATTAAAGGTGCTCATACGTGCAAAGTGTTTAGAATGATGCCTGGCCCATAGAAAGTACTATAGAAGTGTTCTTCGTTCCTCCTGTCCTTTCGTCCTTCCTTCCTCCCACCCTCTTTTCTCCCCTTCTTTCTCTCCTCCCTCTTCCTCCTCTTTCTTCTCTCTTCCCCTTTGTCTTATTTCCTTCCTTTATTTTTTGGTTAAATTCTAATTCCTTGTCACTCTGAAGTTTTTCATTTCTTCCAATACCCGGAGCACATTTCCCTCCCACTACCTGTTCACTGGCTGTAGCGTGCTGCCCCAAAGGCTTCATTCCCCACAATTTGCAGGTTTGGTTGTACCTGTGTTTTTATTTGAAGCTTGAATACAAAGTCCTCAAAAACACTATCTCAAATCATCCAAGCTAACTTTCCCCTGAGTACACCCCAGAGTTTGCATTTTAAAAATTACATTATTTTGGAATAATTTTAGATGTATTGAAAAGTGGTAAACAGAATACTGAGAGTTCCCATGTAAACCGATTTCCCCTATTGTTAATATTTTAGATAACCATGGTCCATTTGTCAAAAATAATAAAACCACCTTGGTACATTACTGTTAACTAAACTGTAAACTTTATTTGCATTCTGTCAGTGTCTGCACTAATATGTTTTTTCTGTACCAGGATCCAATCCAGGGTACCACATTATATTTAGTCATTATGTTTCCTTAATTCTCCTCTGGTCTGTGACAGTTTTTTGTTACCTTGACTGTTTTGAGGAGTACTGGTGACATATTTTGTAGAATGTCCCTCAATTTTAGTTTGTGGGTTTTTTTTTCATTATGAGACCAGGGTGATAGATTTTTAGGAAGAAAACTGTACAAGGTTGAATAGTGTCCTGGCAAAATTCATAACTACCTGGGACTTGTGAATGGTGAATATGACCCTATTCATAAATAGGGTCCTTGCAGAGTCTTTGGAATCAATTTAAGATAAGGTCGTACTAGATTAGGGTGGACCCTAAATCTGGTAACTGGTGAGCTTATAAATCGAGGGTCATCTGGACATACAAACACCCCCCAGAAGGCCATGTGATGACAGAGGCAGAGTGATACAACTACAAGACAAGGAATGCCAAGGATTGCCAACAACAACCATAAGCTAAGAGGCAAGAAAGGATTCTCCCTTAAGAATCTTCAGAGGGAGCTTGGCCCTGACAACGTAATTTCAGAATCCTAGCCTCCAGAAATGTAAGAAAATAAATTTTTGTTGTTTTAAGCCATTCAATTTATGGTAATTTGTCTTCAAATTTCTCTTCAGTAAATACATGGGAGTAGAATTGTTAATTATATGGTGGATACACTTTCATTATATAAATAACTGCTGAACAGTTTTCCAAAGTGCCTAAATCATATTGCATTTCTGCTGGTAATATATGAACGTAAAGTTTCTCCATATGTGTTAGTGTTGGCCAAGATTGGATCTCATCTAAATATTCAAATGGGATTGGTCCAGTTCTAAGCTAATTTTTGCTGTTCTTCATAGAATCTAGTTCCTTGAAGACAGTTGGACTGAGGCATCAGTTTCTCACTGTTATTGCCTGGAGGTGGCCCTCAGTTCCATGCCCTATAGACCTCTCTGAACTAGCAGCTCACTTAGTCAAAACCAGTGCTAGCAATTTTTCTTGTAATGTAGTCATAGAAGTTACATCACTCCAAAGTTGCCATATTCTATGGATTAGAAGGAAGTCATTCAAGGCTGGGTGTTATACAAGGACATGGATATGAAAAGGTGAGGATCATTGGGGATGGCACTGTCTGTTGCAGAGCACAGGCTCTGGACGCGCAGGCTCAGCAGCCATGGCTCACGGGCCCAGCCTATCCGGGGCATGTGGGATCTTCCCGGACCGCGGCACGAACCCGTGTTGCCTGCATTGGCAGGCGGACTCTCAACCACTGCGCCACCAGGGAAGCCCGCATTTGATTCTTAACAGTATCTCTTGAAGAACAGAAGTTGTTAATTGTGATGAATTTCAAGTTACCTTCTTTGTTTTCTGTTTGGGCTTTTTATGTCTTCTCCAAGAAATGTTTGCCTACCCTAAATTTGCAAATATAGTCATCTATGTGTTTTAAGAGGTTTTACGTTTCTAAGTGTTATGTTCATGTATATGATCTATCATAAATTAATTTTTTGTGCATGGTATGAAGTAAATGTAAAGTCTCATTTTTTCCAAAAAAATATCTAGGTTAATCCAGCACCATTTATTGAAAACATATCTTTCTCCATTGGCTTATCTTAACATCTTTGTCAAAAATCAGTTAACCATATATGCATGGATCAATCTAGACTCCCTATTTTGTTCCATTGATCTATTTGTCTATGTCATACAAATGCTACATTGGTTACTCGGGTTTATAATAGAGCTTATCAATATTAAGCCTAGCTAACCAATTTTAAGTCTTCTAATTTTGTTCTTTTTCAAAATTATATTTGCTCTACCAGGTACTTTGCATTTCCACATAAAATTTTGAATTAGTTTGTCAGTTTCTATCCAAAAATATTTGTTGAAGCTTAATTGATATTCCTTTGAATTTATTAATAATATTTTTACACTAAATAATATTTTTAATATTTTACACTAATAATATTTTACATTAAAATGATTTCATGACCTTTACCATCATTTTACAAATGCTTTTAGTGTTCATCCTTGAAAGAAAAATATTGATAAATGAAAAATTCCTAAATATAAAGACTACTATAGGAAGATTTCCAGTCAGTTACCAAAATACATTATAATGAATTTAATTAAATGGTTGGTATCAGTACAAGACTGATAATGTAATTAAGAATCCAGAAATATACCTCCATATAAATTGCCATTGAATTAGAAAATCTTGAGCTGGAAAAATTAACTATAAAACTGACAAAAAGACTGAAAAAAAGACATAATTAATAATAGTACTTTTCTAACTTAAGTTACATAAATGTTACAATTCTGTACAGTGCAAATATTTTAAAATGATAAACAGGACTATTTATTCAATTTTACAATAGGCAAAAATTTGTGTCCTTAAAAATCAGTGTGAAAAAGAAAAATTCCCAAGAAATGTAAAGATATGAATAAGTAATTCATAAAAGAAGAAACACAGTTGACCAATAAGTATTGAACATTCAGCATATTAATAAACCAATTCAAATTAAAACAATAATAAAATATTTTTGCCATTTAACTGATCAGCCAATTAGAAAAAGTAAACCATATAGTTCCAGGATTTGTTATTGCTATATGAAAACAAATTCTCTAATAATCTGTAAATTTGTGCCATCTCTGTAAAAGGTAACTTTTAGAGTATGTATCGATGTTTAAAATGTGCATATTGTTTGCCCCAGCTGTTCCATGTCAATGAATGTACTCTAAGATGTTAATGGAGAAGGTACATGCATGTGGTGTGTGTGTGTGTGTGTGTACACACATGTAAAGATTATCATTGCTATGTTGCTTGTAATAGCACATAACTGTCAACATTCAAAATATCCACTCATAGGACATTAGTCAAATAAATTGTGTACATCTATACTAAAGATGAATATATTGCATTTAAAAAGGTTTGATTTTGTATAGTAATTAGCATAATAAAGGGCCACATCCTTTGTCTAGATTTTAAAAAGGCTCTTGAGAAAACTACATGCATAATAGGATCGCTTTTGATTTGTGTGTGTATACACAAAGACATTTAAAATCACATTAATAGACCTTTTATCCTGACTTGTGGTATTTGGATTGTTACCTCTTTTTGTAGTATTTTAAATACCTTAGAATTTTAAATAGTTACATATGATAAGAGAACCAGCAATGAATATGAAGACAAATTTACAGACTAAATACATAAGAAATATTAATGTCCAATAAATGTATGAAAAGATATTCAACCTAAGTAATTATCAGGAAAGTGTATATTTTAACAAAATGTAGTATATAACTCTTCCTAATCACTTGCCTGCATATAATTTTTAATGTGATAAATTCAGAATGGAAAATGGTTATGGGAAATTCATCATTTTGTACATTGCTAGCAGAGGGTTTAAACTGATACTGATTTTCTGGTGTGCAATTTCATATCTTTAGTAAAATAATTATTAACAGCTTTACTGAGGTATAATTGATATATAAATAACTGCACATATTTAATGTGTACAATTTGATGAGTCTGGACATATGCAAACACCCATGATACCACTACCACACTCAAGGTAATAAACAAAGCCAAAACTGCCCACGGTTTCCTTGCAACCCTTTGGTTTTGGGCATTATTTTTAAATTTTATTTTTTCTCCCCCTCATGGTAAGAACACTTAACATGAGCTCCACCCTCTTAACAAAGTTGAAGTGCACCATACAATGTTGTTAACTCTACACACTATGTTGTACAGCAGATCTCTAGAACTTATTCACTTCCCTGGTGGCACTGTGTTTAAGAATCCACAGTAACCAAATTTAGGGGACATGGGTTCGTATCCCTGATTCGGGGAGATCCCATAGTTGCCCATGTGCCACAACTACTGAGCCTGCACTCTAGAACCTGTGAGCCACAACTACTGAAGCCCACATTCTACAACTACCGAAGCCCGCGCACCTCAATGAAGAGTGGCCCCCGCTCCCTTGTGCGCAGCAACAAAGAACCAACACAACCAAAAATAAATTTAAAAAATGTTTTAATCTTTAAAAAAAAAGAACTTATTCATCTAGCACACCCAAGACTTTACACCCATTTAACAACTCATTTCCCCCACCAAAGTGTGCATGTAATTTGGTGTGGCAAGTCTTTTTCTCGGAATTTCTCTGAAACTATTTGCAATGTGCACAAAGAGACTTGTAGAGCCACATTCTCTGTGGTACTTTTTTGTAACAGAAATATTTGGAGAGATACGCTACAATAAATGACTACTCTTACAAGAGTGAAGGAGACTACTATATAAGCCTGTGGAATACTGGACAGCAGTTATAAAATGATTAATGCCATATAAATTGACAAGGAAATAGCTCTAAGATGTATATTAACATAGAAAATTGATAGGAGAAAGTAATCAGTTTCTCATTGTAATGAGATTAAAATTTAAAATATATACTTTCTTAATGTTTAAATTTTCAGTAGGATACACAAAAATTGTTGTTGAATAAGTCTAATGTAAGAAATGGGAGATAGAATGAATGAGAATATGTAGCTTCCTATTTTTGAGGATTTTACATGAAAACATGATCCCATCTAAAATATGGCAAATAAATTTTAAAAGCCTAAAATGAATGTTAAATACAAGTTTTCATAATGTCATAAATGTTTTTACATTTTCTCTGTAGTTGGATTTTTCTTTCTTTTCCAGAAGTGCATGAACAGGTAGCTCTAAGCTTCACGATACAGGGGAAGTATTCATCCTACTCATAGCTTTACCTTTAGTACATAGCACCTAACAGACATTTTAAAATATTTGTAGAAATAATTCACAAATAAATTCACTAATTACTTATACCAGAAAACTAACTAATAAATGGTACTTGCAAGAAAGTGGTAAGTAAGAGCATTGACCTTGACATAGCCGGCCTAATACAGGAAAGCAAAACAGTTTATCATTGCTGATGATATTGTACTTCTTCATTCAGGGAAATGTGCTATTTGTAGGATTCTCGCACATACTGAAATATTATCTCATTAAAATATACACTTATAGATATGCATCACTATGACATCTTTTATAATAGTGCTATTAATGTTACAAGCATACTAAGTAAACAGTTTTATTATTGCTTTCTTTTATGAAAGTTCTCAGTGTTTGAGATGATGGTGCCCTTCTTTTACATAGCCTTACAATTAAATGAAATCTTGCATCCTTTTACAGTATAGTAATTATAATTAATAAAGGTTGGAAAACAAAGTATCTTTTGAAAAAAACAATGTATATTACAAGTCCAATTATTTAAATGAGACTAAGAAACTCTCATTCTTTTCTACTGCTTAGTAATTGGGAATGAAAGGTTGCCGTGACAACAGAAGACAACAAATAAAGTGTTAATGAATAGTAATTGTTCTAATCATTGCATAAAACCCTGGCTTTATATTACGTAGGACAAATGCTTATTGAATTATAAATCATATAATAACAACCAAACATTAAACATTCATTCCTTTAATGCATATCTCAAACTATCACCTTTGATAATGAACTGATTTCTTCTTTTTTTTTTTTAACTGATTTCTTCTTGAACCCAATTAATGTTACTTATGGAATCCAAAGTTAAGTTTGCCATCTCACATTTATCTCTCAGTAATGGATGGCCTGGAGATGGAGAAAAGTTGGAAGATATTAAGGGAAAATATTAAATAACAGTCCTCTTTCCCCACATTCTAAGATTTGAACCAATTGAAAATTGAAAAACAGTAAGACAAATAGAGATGATATTGGCATTAATACTTTTAAAGCTTATAGTTGTTGCAGTTAACACCAGACTTCCTAATATTGTGCTATACTGAGCCATGCTTAGGCAGTTAGACCATCAAAGTGTTTCTAATATTGAAGTCTGCTCTTTACAGAACTTGTTTCATGGAAGAGCAAATCACATACCTGGCCAGCTGCTTCTACGAAACACTCCTATCAGCTCAGGGACCGTTTCTCCCCTGGGAAAGTATCAAAGGCATAGGCCAGTAGTGTTCAAAATACTATGGCATAGAAATATAAGGCATGGAGAAAACTGCCCCATTCTAACATTTGCCAATACTCTTAAACATTTATAAACATGCGGTTTAATCTCTCCTACGTTTACATAATTTTTTTTTTCAATCTCAGGGGTTGTCATATACCATATCCTTACTAGTCTGTTCCTACATTCACAAGACCCTACTGTCCCCAAACTAACCAGTTCACCTTTGTGTGTCTTCCAGGAATTGCTATTGGTTAGTAATTATTTATTCCCCAAAGGCTCTGAAATGTATACGTGTCAATCCCAATGCTCTCTTCACCCAAGACTGAAAATTCACTCCGTAAACTATATCTTATCCCAGATTGTTGTACATAGCCTCCAGAGACCTGCTATTTGAATGCTATAAAAAGCTTATTTAATCATGAAACACAGCTATGTAGAAATGCCAACATTTTAAATTCAGTTACAATAATCAAAGCTTCTTAAGGTGTTAAAATCCAAGGAAATTAAATTCGAAAAAAAAAGGTTATCTCATTCTTGTAAGTTAAAACCCAAAGTACAAATATGTATCTTAAAGTGCAAAACAAACAGATCTGCCCCCATCCACCATTTTCTTATTTTAGCCACTCTTAACCAGAAACCCTCTCAATACCTGGGTGGTGGTTGTGTCCTAAAGCAACTGCAGCCTGGCCACATTTCACTGGACCAGGATGAATCCTTTATGGTCTTAGAAATGTAATTAGATACATTTCAAAGCCAAGATGCATTGTTCACTTTTTAAAGTGTTCAAAGGTTTAAAAAAGTGTTATTTCCCCAATTCAGGATCCGCAGTAACCAAATTTAAAACACATATCAGACTCCCACCCTGACAGCAATTATCCTGAGAAAATTATAATATCAGAAAGCAATACTTAGTGTTATAAAAGACCATAGAAGAGATTTAAGGGTACTGATTACTGGAGTGGTGATTCCATCTGAAAAGTACTTCTCAAATTACCTATTTCTTCTTGAGGGAGCTTTGATAGTTTGTGTCTTTCAAGAAATTTGTCCACTTCAATTATTATCAAAGTGATTGGTATAAAGTTGTTCATAATATTCCCCTTATTTTTTTTGTCTGTGTAAGATCTTAGAGATGTCCCCTTGTCTTTGTAATATCGATAATGTGGATCCTCTTTCCATTTTCACTCAGTGCATCTGGACAGAGGTTTATTAATTTTATGCATCTTTTCCAAGAATCAGCTGCATTTGGTCTCATTGATTTTTTTCCCGTTTTCAATTTTATAGATTCCTACTCTTTATTATGTTTTGGGTTTATTTTGCTCTTCATTCTCAAGTTTCTTGGGAAGGAAACTTACCTTATTGATTTAAAATTTTCTTGTTTTATATTCTGAGCATTAGATGCAATAAACATTGTTCTAAACACTCCTTTTACAACATCCCACAAAATTTGGTAGTCTTTTTAATTTCATTTAATTCAAAATACCTTGTAATTTCCATTTTTGACTACTTAACTCTTTAACCAGTAAGTTATTTAGAAATGTATTATTTAATTCCAAATCTTTGTGAATTTTCCCTGAATACCTTTCTGCTATTGATTTCTAATGTAATTCCACTGTAATCAAAGGACATACACTATGTGGTTTCAAGTATTTTAACTGTTTGAGGTTTATTTTATGGTTCAGAATATGGACTTCTGAGACTCCAAATACATGTACATTACACCATTTTACATTGTCCCATAGATGTTGGATATCCTATTTGTCTCTGTTTTTTGGGGGGTTTTTTGTTTTTGTTTTTTGTTTTTGAGAATACGGGTAGTGACAATTTATTCTGTGGTCAGTGCAGAGTGGGCATAAGCCAATATATATTTTCTTTTTTATTTTTTAAATGTTTTCCTTACAGTTTTATTGAGATATAATTTATATCCAGCACTGTATAATTTAAGGTGTCCAGCATAATGATCTGACTTACATACATTATGAAGTGATGACCACAATGAACGTCCATCATCTCGTATAGATATAAAATTTAAAAAGTAATAATACTTTTTCCTCATGATGAGAACTCTCAGGATTTGCTCTCTTAACAACTTTCATATGTAACATACAGCTGTGTTAATTATATTAATCATGTTATAGATTCCATCCCTAAGTCTTATTGATCTCATAACTGGAAGTTTGCACCTTTTGATCATCTTCATCCAATTTCCCCTCCCCCAAGCCCCTTCTTCCTGTAACCACTTTGTAGCATGTTTATAAATTACCAGCATTGAAATTGAATCAGTAATTTAAAAAGCTCCCAACAAACAAAGTCCAGTACCAGAGAGTTTCACGGGTGAATTCTCTCAATCATTTAAAGAAGGGTTAACACCTATCTTTCTCAAGCTATTCCCAAAAAGTGCAGAGGAAGGCATGTTTCTGAACTCGTTTTATAAGGCCAGAATTACCATGATACTAAATCCAAGACACTACAAAAAAAGAAAATCACAGGCCAATATCACTGATAACCATAGATGAAAAAATCCTGAACAAAATGTATAAGATAAATAACCAACAGGACCTACTGTATAGCTCAAGAAACTCTTCTCAGTATTCTGCGATAACCTATATGAGAAGAGAATCTAAAAAAGAAGGAATATATATTTATGTATAACAGAATCAATATGCTGTACACCTGAACCTAACACAACACTGTAAATCAAATACATTACAATAAAATTAAAATTTTACAAAATAAAAAAGCAAACAAAAAATATTAACAAGTTGAATTCAACGATGAATTAAAAGGATCATACACCATGACCACGTGGGATTTATCACAGGGGTGCAAGGATTGTGCAGTATCTGCAAATAAGTCAGTGCAATACACCACATTAACAAACTGAAGAAAGAGATCATATCCTCCTAATAGATGCAGAAAATACTTTCGACAAAATTTAACATACATATACAACAACCTCTCTCAAGAAAACGTGCATAGAGGAGCATATCTCAACGTAATAAAGGCCATATATGTCTTTTGGGACTTTAATTTGACATTTCTATCGATACATCTTTAATTCCACAGATTCTTAACTCAGCTACACTGCTATGGAGAGTTCTGAGATGAGTTCATCCAAGGAATTTTTCATACATGGAAGTGTTTGTAGCACTTCCATTTGTCACTTTCTTATCATTTCCATTTCTGTGCTGAAATTCCCCATCTGTTCATGTCTGTTGTCCACATTTTCTACTAGATTGTTAACATATAGATTATAGATTTTCTAATTTCTGCACGGCAATTCAAGCATCTGAGTCTGGTTCTGCTTATTGCTATAGCTCTTGAAAATGTTTTGCTTTTTGTGCCTTGTAATTTTTGATGGATTGCCTTTTTCCTAATAATTGAATCCTGCCTTAGCTGTTTTTACTAATGAAAGCATTCTTGAATACATAATTCTGACGCAGCTCCCATTCAGCTTATTTCTGTATGTACTAAGGCTGGCATATATGTTTATATAGACAAGCCCCAGCAAACTGCACACAAATCTAGTGCCAGCTAAAGAACCTAGATGCCCTCAACTATTTTAATACCCAGAACAAGATTCCTGCTGTTGGCCTAAGAACCCCACATGCCCTGCTTGCCATTTTCTTAAAAGCCTGCATTAGTAATTTAGGCACTTTTGAACCTTATATTTAAACATGGAGTCTTTGTGTCCTTTACCTAACAAAGTATGTTTCTTAGCCCAGACAATAATTTAAGCTAATTTATGATTCTAATAACTAAAGCATAATGCAATAAGAGATATACTTTCAGGGAAACTTTATTTTCTAAATAACTTTAGCCTATTGATCCATTCTCCAAAGTATTGAATGAATATTCAAAGTAAAAAGAAAAAAAAAAGTTAGCTAATCTTGATCAAATCAACTATTTTATATACTTTTTTTTTCAAACTTTCGTGAACTTTGAAAAAGTAATCAAGACACATTTCCCATGATAATGTTGATCTCTAGTGGGGATAATATCTTCATTTTCCAGAATGAAATAAATTATGGTCACCATAAAACTGCTCATTCACAGAAGTCATTTTTTAAGCAGCATTTATCCAATTGTTTATATGATTTTTTTCATTATGCATTCAGCTCTTATTTTAAAATAGACAAAGTCCTTCTTATTATCTGAAGGTATGCATGGGCTGATATCCAAATACAGGCAATAACATATATACATACACACAGAGATTGTCATTTTAAATCATCGAAAAAATACCGTGGTAACCTACTCATATGTAGGGAGTAGAAGAGTGAGTACAAAGAATAAGAAATTACTGAAGAAAATGCCTTTCAGCAGTGTGATGTTTAATTCTATTTCAAGCTTACTGGGCCACAGGATGCCCAGATATTTGGCCAAACGTTATTCTTGGTGTTTCTCTGAGGGTGTTTTTGGATGAGTTTAATATTTAAATCAACTGAATAAGTAAAGCAGATTTCACTCCCTAATGTGAGCAGACCCCCTCCAACCAGTCAAAGGCCTGAAGAGCAAAAGTCTGTCCATCCTTGAGTAAGAGGGAATTCCTCCTGTCTGATTGCTTTAGAGCTGGGACATCAGTTTTTTCCTGGCTTTGGACTCAAACTGAAACCTCACCTATTCTGGGTTTCCAGACTTCCAACACTGAGACGGGATCTATATCACTGGTTTTCCTGGGTCTCTGGCTTTCTAACTGAAGAATTTAGGACTTGTCAGCCTCTAAAATTATATGAGCCAATTCCTTACAATAAACAAACACACACATAACTATCATGTTGGTTCTATTTCTCTGGAGAACCCTGACTCCAGACAACAATACAAGTGCCTGGCAACACGGGCATTTAACTAGCTTGATATAAGACCTAATCACAAGTTTCCTCCAGGTCATTCCAGGATAATTACAAAATACAGTGCTTTGAACAACATATAGATTTAGCAAATGCTTCATGAATGAATGAATGCTTGCATGCATACAAGTTGCTAATTGCTGAAAGAACTGCAATATAATTATCTAAGATCTGTAATTATTTATAGTATTAGAAAAAAATCAAGGAACAAGCAGATTAGCCCAGAAATTAGAAGTGAGACATAGCAGATTTGAGAGACCCTTTCAGCCTGATGGAAAAAGAAAAGAACAGAGACATTCACCCACTGATTTATTTATTCCTGGTGACAAAGAGGGTCATGGTTATGACCATAAACAGCGAATTTAGCTTGAATCCTGCCTGCTATTGACTTTAACCCATGGGTTCCTCCTCTGTAAAAGAAGTAATAATATCACATTGGTTTATGGGTTTATTATGGTTAGTAGATAGCATAATCCATTTAAGTTGTTTGACAATTGGTAAATCTTTGGGAAGTCTCTGAAACCATCATAAATTCTCATTTTTCCAAACATCATTACAACTATCCATTGGACGTCACACATGTGGCAGCTACTATGTTAGTTTCTGGGAAGCAAAGCTGAACATTAGTTCCAGTCCTCAAGTTAGTCACAGTCTCCAAAATTAAGTGGATATGCATAGCTAAGAATAGATAAGGAGCAGGTATTTCTTTCTTCTCTGGGGAACAAGACAGAGGAGCCTTGGGAAGATTCAACAAGGAACTTGAAGCTTGGTTTTATCTACTTGGGTTGAGTAGGTAAAATAAACTAATGAAAATTTAGACAATTCAATGGAAGGGACTTTCTTTCTGCGGTGAAGAGTAGTGTAGGAAAAAGGTCCAGGTATGGGACAAATCATGCTTTTTAAGGAGTGATAAATAGTTTATATGTTTCAGGCACTGTTTATGTAAGAATGTTGGTAATGGTAACATAGGAAAGCATATATATTACACATTTGATTTCTTTATATATATATATATGTATATATATATATTATATGTAGTTAATCTTAAGTGTTTAAGATCTTATCCCATAAGCTAAACTATTCTTTTGAATAGTTTTGAGTAGTCTCTCAAAATGATCAGATTCGAATTTCAGAAAAATGCTCTGATAGCAGTTTGCTTTAAAGGTAGGGAAAAGACCGTGCCTACTCAGAATTTTGAATGAAAAGGTCTAGATCAAGGAAGTGGCAATGGCAGTGGATAAGAGTATCCTGAATCAAGAGTCGATTTTGTAAACAACTGTGTATAGGTGTAAGAAAATAAGGTGTCTGGGTTGACTCTAAGCTTTCTCTATGGAGCAACTGAGTGGATGGTTGGTATCATCACTTAATACATGTTATAGTATGTTAGAGAAGAAGATTAGAAGCTTGTTTTACAAATGTTGAATTTCAAGAAGCTATGTCACATCCTCATAGAAATGCTCAGTGAGCAGGAGAAAGTACAAGATGTGAGACATATCTATTCAGTCATCAGCAATTTTTTTTAGATTAACAGCAAGATCTGCAAATAGAATAGGCACAGCCCTAAAGAAATATGAAAGTAAAATATAAAATGTGTAAAAATAAAAATATAATTGGTTATGGCAGACCTTGTGGTTGTCTCCAAAATACCTATTCCTAATCAGATGATCAGTCCAAGCCAGGATGAGTTTTGCCATTCTTCTTGACAGGGTAGATCAGAAATGAGCGTGTGGGGAGTTCCCTGGCAGTCCAATGGTTAGGAGTCAGGGCTCTCACTGCAGGGGCACCGGGTTGGATCCCTGGTTGGGAAAATAAGATCCCACAAGACACGTGGGACAGCCAAAAAAAAAAAGAAAGAAAGAAAGAAAAGAAATGAACATGTGATCTGATCCTGACTATTAAGATGTGAGGAGATGTTTGAATGTGGGGTTTCTGAGAAAGCCAGATAGTGGGATTTTCCTTCTTTCTTTTCTTTTATTTCTTTTTAAAGAATACAAATGAACCACCAGATGAAGAGAAACATGGCAAGATGCATTTCTTAATCTTAATGGTGAGAAAAATACCTAGGAAGCAATGGTCTTTCTCTTTTATTTCTGGGTTGTGAGGCCTCAAAATGCTATAGCTCTCTTGCTATAAGTTTGAGGATAAAGTCAGCCTGGAAAATACCAGGTTCGAAGGATGGAAAGGATCTGATTCCACCAATACTGGGACCACTTTGGATTCCCTTTGATGTGAAGTAATACGTATCCTTACTATTCAAGTCATTTTGATTTGGGGCTTCTGTTACTTGAAACTGAAATCTTATTTATTGACTGTGATGATTAATTTTATGTATTGACTAGACTGGGGTGATGAGATGTTTGCTCAAACACTTGTCTATGTGTTGCTGGAAAGGTATTTTTCAGGCGTTATTAACATTTACAATCAGTAATTAACATTTACAATCAGACTTTAAGTAAAGAACATGACCCGCCATAATACTTATGGGCCTCATCCAATTGGCTGAAAGCCTTAAAAGAAAAGATTGAGGCTTCTGGGAAAAGGAATTGTACCTCCACGCTGAAACATAAAAATTCTGCCCCAGTTTCCAGCCTTTAGACTCAAGACTGCAGTATCAGCTCTTACCTAATTCTCCAACTTCACAGTTTGCCCTACAGATTTT
Organism: Stenella coeruleoalba; assembly: GCF_951394435.1. Taxonomy (NCBI): domain Eukaryota; kingdom Metazoa; phylum Chordata; class Mammalia; order Artiodactyla; family Delphinidae; genus Stenella; species Stenella coeruleoalba. The sequence continues at coordinate 10,497,115 of NC_137148.1, read as the reverse complement.
AGTCTTGCCAGTCCACACAATCACACGAGCCAATTCCTTAAACCTCATAATGTGTATGTAGCCTACTGGTTCTATTTTTCTGGAGAAATCTGGTTAATACACTGATGCGGTGCTTCTATTTTGCAACTAGTAACATTATGTTCAAATAATAGAAAATAATGATAATTGATAGATATTCTAAATAATTACGTACAGTCCATTATCTGATTCTTTCTTTTATGAAAGCATCTACATTTGGTATGCGTTGGGGGAACAAAGAGATGTAAGTAGTCTTAATCCCAGGTTCATTTTATTAAATATTTATTCATACTAAAAGCTATTTAGTATTTTCAAAAATACTAAGTGAATATTTTTATAATTATTTTTAACTTAAATTGAACAAGGGCTATTTTGCTTATCCCCATTTCTTTTTGTGTTCTCCGGATCTGGGTAAGATATGTTCTTTTATAATGGCAGGATTATCTTACCTACTTATGTTTAGTACAAAGGAATTTTCTCTCAGTAAGATAAAAACAATGAGAATATGCATAGAATTATGAGATAACATAATTTTAAACTCACAAATAAATTTTTACTATTTCTTGTTGTCAAGGAAACCACTTTGTATGCCCTTGTGCTAAATTACTAAAATGTTAGGCTTTTTCAATACAAATGCTTATTCCTATTTCACTTTGTATGTTGCATTAAATTAATTGTTGTAATTTATATTTGATGAAGCTATTTTAAAGTGCTTGCCAATAAAACACATGAAAAATGAAACACAAATCAAAGAGCTATTGCCATAAGATAGGAATTATTATAGGAAAAAATCTATCACTTATCAATTGAAAATGTATGAAAATAATTATATATGCTTGGTAAGAAAAATATTATAAATTTGAGTGAGCACTAAGATATGGTGTTGTAGTATGCTGTATGAGTTATATCTTAAAGAAGGCAAAAGCATTTTGCCAAAAGTGATGGGATATAAATACTTGTCAATACCTACAGAGCTTAGACAATTTTATTTATGTAGAATCATTAGGAAATTGTAAATTCCACATAGAATCAAATATCTCTTCCATTTGTTTGATTGGTCTCAGTCTGAAATAGCATCGAGTATATGTTAAACGGGATTAATAGACAAAAGTCTCAAAAATAGAAGACTACACTGCAGGCATTATAAACATCTTTCAATAATTTTTCATGATTTTCACAGTTAGAAAATATTGAACAAGTTTTAGTTTTTAAATTAAAGCATATAGGTATAATGAAAGCATATATTTCAAAGATACTGTGGAAAGCCACAAAAATCTTGATTGCCTTTGTCAATTTTTCAACATTTTAGAATTTTGCAAGTGTATTTATTTCTTAAATATATATTCATAGTGTGTCTAATCTATAATGGCAATGCAACACAAAAATATACAAGGTTCTGCCTTCCTATGTAGTGAGGATATGGACAAAGATGACTATCTGGAACTGAATGAGAAACACATAGACAGGCTGACATCACAGCTTTGTAATAAATAGATAAACAAATAAAATGAAAAATTGGGCTATTGATTTGGCAATGTGAGGCGAGAAACTAGGTGGCCAAAAACAATGGAGAATCATCTGTGTCACTGGAGAGAAATTATGGTTAAGCCACCAAGTATCTATGGACATACACAGGCACATGTACACTCTCACACCCAAAGGGGTGTGCACGTGCACACACACACTTTGATATTTCCCTGATATTAATCAGCAGTACAGGTGTTCAGCCTTCAATATTCATCTCTATTAATTTTGTTCTGTTGTGCATGTGAAGTGCTCTGAATCAGAGTCAGATTATAATGATTTATTTTTAAAAATTACCACATGGTTTTCCAAAGGGGAAGGAGCTGGGGGAAGGAAGGCTTGGGAGTTTGGGATTAGCAGATGCAAACTATTATGTATAGGACGGATAAACAACAAGGTCCTACTGTAGAGCACAGGGAATTATATTCAATATCCTGTGATAAACCATAATGAAAAAGAATATGAAAAGGAACATATATATATATTAACACAACATTGTAAATCAAATATGCATCAATGAATTTTTTTTTTTACAGTGACCACATGCCTCCCCACACTCCAAATTTTTATCCCAGGTCAACAAAACAAAAGCCAGGGCAAATATCCTATACATACAAAATTTGATGTCTGTGTCATAACCAAGGAATGGAGAAAAAATGAATTTTCTCTGCTTACAGAGAGGAGAGAGTCAGCTGTTCTCCTTCCCTCCTGAAGAGGTCTCCTTGAAAATGTAGTGGGGTGGGGTCCATACTCCAATTCTTTAATATATAAATAAATGGCAGCCAGATAAATTATGTGTCTCCAGGTAGAGATGTGTCCAACGCCCCTGTCATCATTCCTCCTTGAAAAGGAGAGTTATGTAAATCTCTGTGTAGTTCTCACAATCTCTAGAATTGTAAATTAATTTTAAGTCTTACTGTTAGACCAGGATCCCAGGTTTCAGAAAAATTAGTTCAGAAAACCCTAACTGTGCGGGAACACAAAGATAGTTTCTCTGTGATCCTATAAACCTTAAACAACACAATCACACTGTGTCATAAAAACTATAGAAAAAATTAATGGAGTGCTGGCATAGAAATTAAATAGGTGGAGTACTTCTAAATGGTCAAAAGAAGCATGCCTGAGAAGGTACATTTTAAACTAATATGTAAAAGTGGAAAGCAGCTGCCATATAGGAGCAGACTGTGTACCATTAGACAGAATTAACAGCAAATGAGAAAATTCCTGAGCCAAGAAAGAGTTTGATATGTATGAAAATTAGAATAACATATTAGTAATAAACAAAATCATTGTAAATGAGGTGAGGGGAAATATCATGCCATGTAGTTGGGCAGGTCTCATTCCACAAGGCCTTTCAGGCAATGATATGGTGTTGTGTTTTATGTACAGTATGTATTTAATCTTTGTTGGTCCCATAAATTGCAATAATAACTCCCTTTATGTCAGTTATCACTTTGCTTTGTCTCTGATGTTGTTCATTTGGCAATGATTATTCAATAATTACCTAAGTATTTAATGTTTGAGTATCTTTTCTTTGTTGTTTGTTTTGTTTTGTTTCGTTTTGTTTTTTGCGATATGCGGGCCTCTCACTGTTGTGGCCTCTCCCGTTGCGGAGCACAGGCTCCGGACGCGCAGGCTCAGCAGCCATGGCTCACGGGCCCAGCCGCTCCGTGGCATGTGGGACCTTCCCGGACCGGGGCACGAACCCGTGTCCCCTGCATCGGCAGGCGGACTCTCAACCACTGCGCCACCAGGGAAGCCCATAATGTTTGAGTATCTTGATTAAGAATTTCTTCCCCATTTGAAGTAATGAACATTCTCTTCCACATTATTTTTTTATTTCCATATTTTGTACTTTCACATTTAAATCATTGATATTTGGTGACATATTTTTATATGTGATGTGAGATAAGATATACGTTTTCCCATATAATTAAGGTGATTAATCCCAATAAGCCCACTTATCCCTAGATTTGTGATGCATTTCCACCAAAGAGTAAGGTCTGCCACAAACGTGGAGGAACTATTTTTGAACACCCTAATTATATTAATTCTTCTTCATTTTTTCTCATATCAGTACCATCTTACTGTCATTTCCATGACTTTGTAATTTGTGCTAATATCTGGTAAGGCGAGCCCCATACTTTGGGAGTAGTAATACCTTTATGATATTATATGTCTATAATTATTCAGATATTGGTTTGTGCCCTTGAAGCAAGGATTCCTAGCTGGCCCCATTTTCAACCTCCATTTTCCCCTTGCTCCTTCATAACATAACTCTGATTTTTTGGCTGGGCACATAGATTCTCAGATAAAAATCTATATTATTCAACTTTCCTAGCAATTTGGAAAATTTTTGAACACACTGATTTAAGTGAATTGCCGTGTTTATGTCCTTCTTTTATTTTCATTTCTTCCACCTGAAATATCTGTGATATCTAGAGCTCCAACAACTACCTTGTTGAAATAGTATTGAAAATCAATATGATGGAATATTTATGAGAAATAGATTTTTGACAACTTTCTTGGTTTCTGTTCTGGTGACTTGCTTAATTTTTCTCTCTCTTCTTATGTCAGCTTTCTTTTAATCTGTTTAATTTGTGCAATCAAATTTATTTATAGATTCCGGCAAATTGTTTCTGGTAATTCTTTGAATTTCCTTTGTATTTATAACTTTGATTATTCCCCTTTATGATTTCCATATTCTGTAGTTCTTCCTTTATTAAATCCACAGAATATCTAAATGTTTATCTCTTTTATTCTTTCCCTTAAGAATCATTTATTTATGGTTTATTCATAATTTCTATTCTTTTGCTACTTTATTAAATTTATTTTGTAGTATTCAAGTTCTGTGACTATCTTTTCCTATAGTTATCCTATTATTTTACTATTTTTAATAGAATACATTATTCATTTACTTTTTTTATCTTAAAAAATATGATTAACATTTTTCTATGAGCACCATTTTCACTGTATTTTTTAAGATTAAATATAGTGTGCTTTACTTGCCTTTACACAGTTTAAAAACATAAATGAAACAAAAAAAATGTTAAAATGATGATATGTTCCATGGAGAAAAACAAGCCATAAAATTGTTATAGAAAATACTTAGGAATCATAACTGTATTTAGAGTTATCAGGAAATCCCATGGAAAGGTAACATTTCAGCAAGGACCTGAAGGTCAGGGAGCCAGGCATGTACATATTTTGGCAATGAAGATCACCAGCAGACAGTTTGTGCAAAGACCCTGAGGTAGAAATATTCCTGGCCAATTTGAGAAACAGTGCAGGTCATTGCTCTGGCAATATCGACTATTAACAGGAATCTTTTGTCTTTTATTTATCAATACTTTGATACACATGGGAAACTATTTCTGACATTATCTGACAGATATTTTTAAAAGGAAAACTCTAAACTCTATCTATTGCATTGAAAATCCACTGGGTCAGCACTGGGGGTGGAGACATGAGAAGACTGAGATGATATTGACTTGGACCAGGACAGTGGTGGTGAAGGCAGTGAGAAGGGGTCTGAATTACATAAATTTTGAAGCATGAGTAAAGAGCAGAATAGAGAAACAGTTAAAGTTTGTTTTCTAGAATCAGTAGACCACAGGTCCCTGGGTGGTGGAAATTTTTGTGAGTGAGTTTGAATGAAAGAGTGAAGATCAGCACAGGAGGCTTGAAGTTAAGAAAATAAAAGGCTTGTTGTTACAGATAATGACAAAATATGGGATATGTCCTGAGAATGAATGGTTGAAAGAGTGGGGAGGGCACAATAATTCAAGAAATTCAGAGTGCAGTGTTTTGGAAGGATCATCTACATATAGACTGAAATTACCAAGAATTAAGTCAGAAGAGAGAGTAAATAAACTAGATGATAAAATCTTCAATGAATGAAGATGATTTAACCAGTATTAGGAGAGGACCACAGCAGAATGGATAATTAGATGATACAGCCCAATGACATACGATTCAAAGCTGTGGATGGAGTTTAGGAAAAAAGAAGAGAGAAAGATTTGGAAACGGCAATAAAGAGGAAGACAGATATCTACCCCACCTCCAGGTCAAAACGTAGGTGATGTGGGAGAGAAAACAGCCCTTACTGGAGGGGACTGCAAAGGCAGCAATGGCTGTGGCAAAGAGCCCAATTTTAGTTAAAACAAGAAGCCAAAAAGGAGAAGTTGAGGACAGAGAGTATTTTGTTGATGATAAACAGTGAATTCCAGAGGACACTTTGGAAAGGTCTCAGGAGCTAAGGAAAGATAGGACAAGGAAAGTGAAAGAGAAGTGTCCAGGCATTAGAATGCAGGAGATGAAGGCTAACCTGGAGTCTGGAGCTTATTATCATGACACCCAGGTGATTAATCTTCATGGTGTCTCTATGACAGATGAGATGGTAAGACTATGACTGTTGAAAGAGAGTATGAAATGGGGACTTTTCAGGAGGACTGAGAGTCTCCAAACTTCCTTTTCCTTCCTGCCAATACTGACTGTAATGCTGGGAGAACAGCTTATTTAGAGCACCTGGATTTAGAGTTCCTTCCGAAGGTGTGGTCCCTGCACCAAGAGCCTCAGCTGCAACCCCTGGAAACATGTTAGAAATGTAAATCCATGAGTTCCAAACCACACCTACTAAATAGGAAGCTCCAGGATGGGGCCCAGTCTTCTTTGTGTTAAAAAATAGAAGGGGTGATTCTAATGCACACAAACATCAGTTGTTTGGGACAACTGCCTTTAGAGCATGAGTTCTGGGGCTTTCTCCTACTTGATTTATCCCAGTGGCTATCTGGGTGCGAGTATTCAAGGCCAAAGAGTCTGATTCTAGGAGCTGTGCTCTTAACCAATACACTGTATTTTCTCGTAATAGCATAGTTTGTTATATAACGTTTTAAAGAATTTCAATGATATTGCCATAAGAGCCATGGACCAAGACTCGGGGATAATTAACAGATACAACTGAAACTCATCCCAAAGATTAAAAATCAAAACTATTAAGATTATTAATTCTGTTGAATATCAATTTCCTAAACAAAAATAAAATATATTTGTTGAAACAGATATATGTATATCCCCCAAATAAAATTAATATTCTTTCAGATATATGGAGATTTGACATTGAAAATTAAACCATATTTTTAGAAAAATGAAAATATCAATATATAACTTATAAAGAAAAGTCAAAAAAACTGAAAGTTATTAAAGCTGAATAGAATTCTTTTTATTCAAGAAAATTTGGTAAAAACATCTGTTAATAATCCAAAACTTATTTTTTTCTCGAATGGTTGCATTCAATTCGGTTAGTGTAAGGTCAACCGGCCCGAGGCAGGGGAACACAATCAGATTCACAGGTTGCATCAGATCGAAATTCTCCGGACCACCCAGTTCCAGAAACTGCACTGGGGACTTTGAACCCGGCCCAGCCTTCCCACCTTTCGAGGGGCGGGACTAACGGTTCCCCAGGATACCCGAAAAGACCACCAAATAAGGAATACCCTGCGCCCTCCCAGATTCACCACACCCCTTTCCCTTCTTCCCCTATAAAATCTTGCCCAACCCTCGCCCAGGTGCGACTTCTCTGGCCCCCTTTCTCTCGGACCAGTGAACCTCGCCCGGGAGCGTTCCCTAATAAAGCTCACTTGAAGCTTTCCTCTGTTTCGTGGTGCCGTTTGTTAAGACCCGACCTTACAGTTAGCATATACACTTTACACTGCATATTTGATACAATAAAGTGGCTAAATACTGATGTTTAAGCCATCTGTTATAACAGAAAAATAATCCTGTCAAAACTGTGATTGAAAAGATAATTAATAAATAGATAAAATGGAAATGGAGTTATTACTATTATGTTTAATTTAACTCCACATGAAAAATTGGCAGATTTCAGATCGCATTAGTATTATTGAGACAGTTAAAATGGAAAAAAAAATCAGTTTCTCATGAAATATTAGAAGACAGGCTCAATCAATAAAGAAGCAGGCTAGATTAATCAATTCATTTATTCAACAATGCATTCTGCTGGATTAGTCCTAGAATTACAAAAAGCCAGTGTTTCTGCACTTCAGACATTCACACCCCTGACAGAACAGTGTGTGTGGTGCTGTAAAACAGTTCTTCCCATTCATCCATCTATAAGAAAAGTTCCATCTAATTAGTGTGAAATCTTCATAATTAGAATTTATGTGTTTATGCTTTCAATATTTTTAGTCATTAAGATTTGCTATTTTGTACCATGATATTGTGATTTATAGTAAGAAATATATATTTGGTCTTCATACTAGTTCTAGCACAGAGCTCCTAAAACCCTGGGAATTTCCTAAGTACTGAGGACCCCAAAGTTCTTTTGTTATGTCTATGATGTGCCCTTTGATGTGCCCTTTGGACAGCACTTAAGGATTGGGGATTGGTTGCAAGGAGAACCAAAAAAGCTATTAAATGATTAGAAAGGTTGGTCCTACCCCTTCAACCTTTGGGGAGGGAGGAGAGGCTAAAAAGGTTGAATCAGGCACCAATGGCCAATGATTTAGTCAATTATGGTTATGTAATGAAGCCTCCATAAAAACCCAAAAGGATGGGGTTCAGAGAGCTTCCAGGTTGGTGAACATATAGAGATTTAGGGAGAGTAACATGCCTAGAGAGGGCAGGGAAGCTCCAAATTCTCTCCCAATACCTTGTCCTATGTGTCTCTTCCATCCAGCTGTTCCTGAGTTATATACTTTTAAAATGAACCAGTGATCTAGTAAGCAGAATGTTTCTCTGAGTTCTGTGAGCTGCTCTAGCAAATTAATCAAACCCGAGGAGGTGGTCCTGTGGACCTCTAATTTACAGCCAGTAGGTCAGCAGCACAGGTGATGACCTGGGCTTATGATTGGTGTCTGTATTAGGCATTGTACTACTGCACAGAAAGACTAGATGGAAAGGGAAAATAAATATGTGAAGTTAAACATTTCTATGTCCTACATTGTATAAAGCCCAATCTGTTGAAGTATATGGCGGAAAACTTAACCCAAAGAAGTGTGACCTTTAAAATTTAAAGACCAAAGACAGTACTTGTCAACTTCAATGGCCAACTCCAATTTAGCCAAGATTATATCTAAAGCTGAGCCCAATTTTTATCTCCTTTAAGCATAATGTGAGCTGAAATTAATGGGTTTTAGTGGGAGGATTAAAATCTCTTTTTCACTGTAAAAATTGTAAGAACATATTATATGAAAACACAGAATTTGATTAATATTACCGACTATTTCAATGGCCAGATATATAATGAAAAGAGATTGCTTTTACGCAAAATAATCTTATAAATACTTCATGAAACTAATATATTCTTACAAGGGTGAAGCTAAGAAATTTGTAGGAAGAAACAGTGCAACAAGAATTCCAATCATGTTACAAAATTAAGCCAAAATAAATAGAAAGTCTTTCTAATAAGACTAAAAAAGTATCTGAAGCTAGAAAAAAACACAAAAAAATTTCAAAGAATATGGTTAAACCCATAATAGACAATAAATACTTGAATTAATGAATTTATTGATGGACCGTTTGAAACTAACTAGAAGTTTTCACATATGTTTGCCTGAATTGGAGCCACTAATCAGAACACTTAACTTCTAGATGCACATGGCATGTGTTTGGTTGCATGTGTAACTCAGTGGTAGGTCACGCTAATCCCTGAGACAGTAAGCCTCGAATTACTGAGTTTTACTCATGCCTCTTAGGGCAACTCATTTAAGCTTATTGATTTACAAGCTCCTTGGTTTTTAAAAAGTGATATTAATAAAAACACCAAAGTTTTCTAATAAGTATTGAAGAAAACAATGAATTGAAAACATTTTTACAGTATGTAAAGTACTAAATATATGTAAGAAATAATCACAAGGATTATAAATATCATGTTAGGAACATACGCCACCCCCTAAATCAAGTAGCCTAAATCCAAATCTCTCCTCTCAAACTCCAAAATTGATTATTTCACCCAGCAAAACAAATCAAACAAAAAATCTTTGATCAAGGCCAATAGCATAACTAGGAGACACAGAATATTCCAAATGTCAAAAAATATATAAATAGGAAGTAAACACCCAAATCCAACAAAGTCGGTTTCAGAGCGCATTCAGAAGCAAGAAACTCTAGGAGGCACTTTGTGGAAAACACAACAACGGGGAGGGACCTGGAGGAGACAAATCACTGATAAGGTCACCCCAAGAAACAGGAAAGCCCCACCACGAGTGTAAAAAATCTGAAAACATTCTGAGCACTGGTAGATCATAGCGTATAATGTAAGTGGATAATGGCAGTCCTTCACCAAGGTCCTCTAAGCTTCCTTTTATGGTATTTTTATGCACTAGCATCTCTATTCCACTCCATCCAACAGTCAACATCAGAACTGCCTTTACAGAGGACCTCTGCTAGGCTTGTGGAGCCCTTTGTCTTGCAGACATAAAGAACTAAAGGTGACCCTTAACCAATGATTGCAGAGTGTGGAATATGAAGGTCCGGCATCATTGCTGATGATTGAGACAATGCTGAGGACCTACAGAACTTTGCCAGATGTCACAAGCTCACCTGGCCTCCTCTCTTTTCTAGTTTCCTTTCTAAACTTCTTTTCCAGCTTCCTTTGGAGGATTTTATTTTTTTTCCCAGAGAATTCAAACCAAAACAATTAGGGAATTGAAAGAAAGAGGCCTGAAATTCCATGAGATTATAGAGGAAGCAGTGGTTTGGGGGATGAATGGGATTAAACTGGAATGAAAAATGCTCTTTGGAGATTTGACACTGAAGGGAAAGGATGCAGGTGGAATAAGTAAAAGCTTTACAGAAACAATAAAGAATCCTGAGACAGACATATGAAAGTATTCCTCTCTTCCCCAGTGAACAAAATCAGTTTAATGAAAGTGTATTCTACTATATCAATACTACTGACAGACAGATTCAGGTGTCAGCCACTTCAGGGATTAACCAAGATGTGGAGAGCTGCCCCATCAAAGGTGATTTTCCTTCCCCAGGTAGCTCACACTCAAGATTTTTGAAATAAGTCTTTATGAAGACCTGGCCATCTGCCCTCACTGGGACAATTTTGAAAGACCACTGTAGCTCCACATCATTCCATGGGGACAGCTGTATCACAACTCTGTTTCTCCCTCTGCCACCCACAATTGCTTTCTTCTACTACCTGTCAGAGATGTCGATCTTAAGGGTGTGCCTTAATAAATATTCTGAAGGCTAAATTGTATTTCAGATTCTGTTGCTTAGTCACCTAACCTGTGACATAAACTAACCCAAATCCTCAGCATCCACTGATACCACTATTATTTCTGATTTGGGGTGATGGGGGGATCATTCATACAAAGATATTGTAAGAAGAAACAAATTCATTTCAGCTAACGAAAATTCCCCCCTAAAAAGCATGCATGAAGCAGAAGAAAATTATAACCACCAAAATCCTTAAATAAATATTTGCATGTGATAAAATCCCTGTGTCACAATGTCACAAACTGAGGGCAGAAGAGAAGGAAAAGGAAGATGTGAACTAAGTATTATGTTTAATAAAGGAATACATTTTAAATAACTTAAAATAATGTTAAAAATAAACATGAAATTACAAACATCAGTGAAGAAAGTCATGACAATAGTCAAGACTAAAGGGATATAAAGAATAGGAAAATGAAATAAAATAAGAAGTAAATGGAATCACTGATTGATATACAAGACAAAAATACAAGCTATATTGTATTCAGAGTCCATAAAGAAGAAAAACAAAACAATGAAGCAGAACATATATTTAAACTATCTAAGAAAATTTTCTAGAAATAAAGAGTCAAATCTCATATAGAAAGTGTCCAGGGTATATCTGTGGAAATTAATATCTTGGCAATATATTCTATCATAGTAAAATGATTAGACTTTAACAAACAAGGAAGCAAGCAAAGAAAACCTCAGGATCCCCAGGAAAACAATACTAAGGCATTTACAAAGGAAAAAAGAAATTAGAGGAAGAGGAGAAGGAAGAGGAGGAGAAAAAGAAAATTAACTTGACAGAAGATTTTTCAGAGCAATATAGAACACAAGAATGAAATGCTTCAGATTTGTAAGAAATTTAAAACTGAAAGGATGGGCCAAGGACTTCATATTCAACAAAGCTGTGCTGTAAGTATCAAGACCTTGGGAAAAGAGTTTGAAATGCACAATAACTCAGGGAATACCACATTCTTGAACATTTTTTATTAATTGCCTAGAGAACAAGCTTTGCCACCAAGGTTTGACAGGGGAAATTCTGGCAAAAGGACTGATAAAAAGCAATGCATTTATCTAATAGTAGATCTAGGGCTAAAGTAAGATGGGGACAAAGAAAAAGAATAATAATTAAATATTCTGTGCTCCAACAAAAGGGAAATAAAAGATGTGAGTATAAGGTCTAGAGAAAGTTGAAAATGGCATAGTCTCATTGCGTCACAGCTATAACAGGTTGGAGTCAAAAAATATCTGGTAACACTGAAAAATCCAGTGTAGAAAACTAATCCAGAAAGACTGGGACTTAGGGCATTTTATGAGGTCTTAATATAAAGGTAACCAATAGACTAAAAAATACAAAACCATTTTGAATTTAAAAATATATAGATAAAGAGATATAAAAAAGGACAATGTGGAGAATGGATGCAAAACCAGTAACATATGTACAGTAAATATAAAATAATATGACTGGTTTGAGACTAAAGATATCAGTTACATCATAAATGTAATTTGGCTTCACTCCCCTGTTAAAAGAAACTAAGCATGTTGGTACCGACAGTGAATAGACAGCCCAATAAACAAAATTCCATATGAATGTATATATGAATAGCTGGCATCTCAAATCAATAAAAAAGATGAATTTTTCAGTGAATGGTACCTGGACAACTGGATAGCCAACAGAGAATAGGTAAATTTGAATCCATTCTTTATGTCATAATGAAGAAGTAACCCAAAATAGATTAACAATCTAATTGTTCAGAATGAAGTACACTATTTTGAGCATACTTTTTACTATGGTTTTAAATTTGTACAGTGTTGTTTTACATATTCATAAAATAAAATTGAATTAAGAGCAATGGTGGGAATATGATTAAATATAACCATATACAGAAAAGCTTGATTGTATATAAAATTGAAAACAGAACAAGAAAAAAATAATCAAATTTTTTAACACAATGATATGATTATACAACATCAGCTGGATATATTTTAATTTCAAAAGGAACTCCAAAGCAATCTTGAACTAGATTTAAAATGTATCATTGTTAGTAATATTGGTTTAATAATTCCCAAAACTCTTTTCATACAATGTATGTATTATTATATTAAAATAAATTATATTGAATAAATATGTGTTTATTATACTGAGTAAATTGAATAAATTAATAAATATATTGATATTTAGAGAAACCAGTGTGATTATTGTGGGAGAATGCTGATGTAAATGTGGATGGAAGAGATAATTATCCCTGTATTGTTAAATTGGCTGTGAAGGTATCAGTAGGAACCAAGAAAAAAATTAGTGTTATTTTCTTGCTCAGTCTATTGAAAGTACCTAGAAACAATGATAGCCCAGTAGCAATTAACACCCAGATACTGGGCTATAATATCATCTCCTGCTAAAAGCAAGAAAGGTTCTTTGGAGAAATCACCTGTTCCAGATATAGGGAAGGAAACATGGATGGAGTGCCTAAAATATCTTACTATGCCAGAAAATAAGGAAATTCAAAAAAACTGATACAGACATTTCAAAAGGGCACAAGAACCAGTTTGATGGGTTCCCACTGACATACATTGGAAAATTTGAGACTCTAAAGAGTAATGACAGTAATAAATTATAATACATTTTTTAAAGCCCATGAGTCCATAATTATAATAAAAATAAGAAAAGAGAGAAGAAAAAAAATTATTTTTCCCCCGGAGGGATGCCACATGATAAATGCAAAATATCCAAGTAAAAATTGGTTGAGGCAAGGATCAGGAATGGCTACTAAATCATTGAGTAAAAATTGTTGAGAAGTAAGATAATGAGACAAAGTATCATCTTGTAGATTATTCATTACAAAGAGGAAATGATATTTTAACAACGAAGAAAACCAGTGATCCAACTCAAAGACACCAATGATGGTACAAGCTCCCATCATGTAAATCTAATCATGAGGAAAGAGACAAATCCAGTTACCCAACACCTGACCTAGGTTCTTCCAAATTATGGATGCTCTGAAAGAAATAAAAGCCTGGAGAATTATTCTAGATTAAAGAAAGTTAAAGAAACATGAAAACTAAACATAGTGTATTATCTTTAATCGTATTCTGTTTTTAAAATGCTATAAGACCTATTAGGGAATTGAGCAAACATGAATTTGTTATCAATGCTAAATTCCTTGAATGTGATCATTGTACTGTGGTTTTATCACAGATTATCTTTGTTCTTAGAAAATTCATGCTATAGTACTTAGGGGTGAAGTGCCATTACGTCTACAGCTTATTCTCAAATGATTCACCGGAGAAAAAAATGGTTGTATATATTTACCTAAAAAGATTTTTTAAATATGGCAAAACATAAATAATTTTGGTAATAAAATATTCATGTATGCTGATAAAACTGTTCACTCAATTTTTTCTTTATCTTTGTTGAAATTTTCAACATAAGTTATAGGGAAAAGTATACTTGAATTCTTACCAGGGCTATAAGACATCTTGAAACAATGTTACCTGGCTGCTTAACACATTAAAGCCAGCTAGAAACTAGGATAAAATTCATATGTCATCAAATTTTCCAAAGTAGTAGCTGTAAAATTCTTGATTGGTTAGAAAGAAAAAAAAATATTGAAAGAAATAATTTGGAAACATTAAAGTGATGATGCTTAACTGCAGTGAATTTATTTTTGAGTTTACCCTTAAGAATCTACAACATATATGAAAATAAGTATAGATGCAATTATCCCTATCCTATATATTTTAATAAGGTAACTGAAAACTGAGGTTCCTGTCAAAAACATATCTCTGGCAAAGAAAACCACCTTATACAGTATTGGAGACAAAGCTCTTCAGATCATGGCTTAACTGAAATGATGGGATGTGGCAGTGGCACTCCTTAGGGACTCTGCTTTCCTCTCTTACCACCACCATCACCATGACAACCTGGATTACATGTACTCGTCAGCTAATTGATACTCCATTAGGCTTAACATTTTCTTCCCTGGTCTTCTCCCAGAACCTCACAAACTACTTTTGTTCTTAAAAGAGCACTGTAGGGCTTCCCTGGTGGCGCAGTGGTTGAGAGTCCCCCTGCCGATGCAGGGGACACAGGTTCGTGCCCCGGTCCTTGACTCTAGTTAAACTGAGGCTGGAGATAGATGGGCTCCAGGCTAGACATTTACAACTAGCCTCCTGTTTATGTTTCTTGAGGCAAGAAATAGATGGGCTCCAGCTTAGACGTTTACAGCCAGCCTCTGGTTTACACTTCCAGATAGAAATAACAACAGGAACAAGGTAAATATCTGGACTTTGCCTCTGGTGGACACTTTAAGATAACAGTAATGGAAGGGCAGAGAGGAGCTGAGTCCTGCCCAGATAAAAGAGAGAGCACATATTTCTCTTTCTTGAGGTCAAGGAGATCTCCCTGACTACACATGCACAGGAAGGCTCCTGGTGGTGGGCGGAGGGGTCAAAAAGGAGGGGATGCCACCCCATAATAGGTGATGCAAAGCCTCCCACAGGCCTCTGCGCTGGAATCCATCTTGGCTAAAAGATGTGCACACATGCTGGGGAGGGTCCTAGGGCAGGTCAGGTGTGGAAAAAGAAACAAGATAATTGGCCAAAGGTAAACAAAGACCTGGAAGAACTGCCCTATGTAAATGATTTAACCGCCTCTTTACTGTAATCTTCCTCATCAGGGAGGAGATCCACACCTTTTCTCTGGGTGTGTATTTCTGCCTTGCTTCTGTCTTAACTAAACAAAATGTTTCTCTGTGTGCTCTCCCACTTGTTGTTGTGCTGTGTCTCTAATAAACTTTGTACCTGTTTTTACACTTTTTGCTTCCTTGAAACATTCTTGCTTTCAAATGGGGCAAGAGCCAGGGGAACTTTGTTTCTAGCCTCTAGCCCTTGCTGGTCTAGAAGCTATGATTCCTGGTTTTCATCCAGGCTACCCAGGTCCAAGTCCTGGGCCAGGAGCTAAGATTTCACTTCAAGCCGCCTCTCACAGCTGTCTCCTGGAGATCAAAACTTATGCTAAAAGTTCTATATACTAACTAACCACTTTGGGCATGCTCTCCCAATTCCAATAGCTCATCCACCAAACTGTGGATCTATCTTTCAAAATAAATACCCATTTTTGAGTGAAGAGTAAATACAGCCAGTAAAAGTGCTCAAAGAAAGCTATCAAATACATTTACTTAATTTTATTGTACATAAACAATTAGAAAAAATTACAAAAATCACTACTGAAATGACATTCCCTCTTTGCTGTTGATACATCTTTTCTTATAATTTTTACAGGAACATTTTCTGAATTAATTTCTTAATTATTACTACTTTTTAATGTGTATTTTTATAATATAAAAAATTATATTTATTAGTTTTCCTTTGTTAAATGTTGTAACTATTTAAGTGTTTTGTACCAGCCACTTCCTATAGATTATAGTTTGTCCTACCTCACCTTGCTAGGATTTACTAAAATTCCTGCTAGACTGTAAAGCTCTGGAGGTCAAGGACCTTATTTTTCTCAGTCACCATTGAAAGCCCAGCTGACAGCAAAATTCAGGGCTGCCAGTTGTGGTAGGCTAAACGACAGCCTCTCCCAAAATATCCCTGTCCTAATTCCCAGAACCTGTGAATAGATTACCTTCTATGACAAAAGGAAATTTGCAGATCTGACTGCTTTAAGGATTTGGGGTGGGGAGTTTATCCTGGATGATCCCAATGGACTCATTCTAACCACAAGGGTATTTATAAGAGGGAGGAAGGAAAGCTAGAGACCCAAAAGTGCACTGCTGGCTTTGATCGTGGAAGCAGGGGCCAGGGGGAAGGCAGGTGGCCTCTTGAAGCTGGAAAAGACAGGAAATGGATTCTTGCTATGGATGAAAAATGTTGCCTGTCATCAGTAAACAAAGGATGTTGCAGCCATCAAGCCACTACAGCTGCCCTAGACTGTGAGCCCTGAGGGAACTCAGGATGGAGACCAGCAGGCTGCCTGTTTGCCAAGCCCTCAGCCACTGCGACCACCCCCAACGGTGCCCCCTGAGGACACTCAGGATGGGAAAGCACAGGATACTGGCCCTAGAGAGCTGAGCTGCATATCAAAGGGACCATTTCAATGAGCCCAGACTCTTGCATCTCCTCACACAGAAAAACTGCTAAATTCATTAACTTGAGATATCTGGTTTCCTTTAACTAACAGTAATCTACTGATGTTCTGACTACCGGTTTTTGTTGCAAAACTCCTATATATCTTAGTTCCTCTCTCGCCTCTTTGAAACAGTCTCTCAGAGCCATCTGAGAGGCTGCCTTCTGGGCTTAAGTCCTCAGAAAATCCACCAAATAAAACATAATTCTTAACTTTTGGTTGTGCCTTTTTTTTCCAGTTGACATCACCTAGAGACTCCAGAAGAAACAAGCCCTACTGAGACCATTGCCTATAGTCCAGTGAGACTGATTTTAAATTTCTGACCTCCAGAAATCTAAGATAATAAATCTGTGTTGTTTTAAGCCACTATTTTTGTGGTAAATATTTACAGCAATAATTAAGGCATTGGTAAATAATCTTAAGTTTTTACTGTTGTAAACTCAGGTTTTATACTTTAAGGTAATTTTTCTTAGATCATATGTAAATTCAATCAGGATACAAAATGAGATTTTTCTGACCATAAACACTATGCTATTTTTATTAGATTTGCTAAATTATGACAGTTACCACCACAAGACAATTGTATGAAAACTGGACTGTGTGTTTGGTACTAAAATATTTTTTCTGCATTACTTTATTCATTTTAAGTAAAATAGAGGACAGTAAATAAATGAGTTTTAGTAAGTTTCAATGATTAACATGCATTTCTGGGGTGAATGGTAGAATAAAACTGTTACCTATGTAACTCAGTGGTACTTATTTTCAGCTTACTTACTAATTCAAGCAGAATGTGTGTGTTCAGCTAAACATCATTAAAATGATGGAATGGATGTTAAAACTATCCAGTATATTAAATAACTATTTTGAAATATTTTAGATCATCTCATTTATAATCATTTAGTACAAATTCAACTCCTCAATAATTTCCTTAATGTAGTGCATCAAATTTTGTGTGTTTAATGTTATAATTAAATAGTATATTGTTTCAGCATCCACATCATAAAACTGCAAAGATTTTTTAAAATCAGGTTTATTGAAGTAATATTTATGTACAATAAATCACACCCTTTTAAATCGTGCTATTTGCTGAAGTTTGGTAAATGTATACTATCGTGTATGCATTACCACAATGAAAATATAGACTATTTATATCTCCCCAAAGATTTCCTCATTCTACTTTGCAATGAAAACTATTCCATCCCTAATCCCTGGCAATCATGGCTTTGTTTACTGTCACTCAAGTACTGATTTTTATAGAACTTGATATAAATTGTATTATACACTATGTAGTCTTTTGTGTCTGGCTTCTTTCATTTAGCAAAATACTTTTGAGATTCATCCATGCTTTTGTGTGTTTCAGTACCTCATTCTTTTTATTTCTGAATTGAATTCCAAGGCATGAGTATACCAGGATTTGTTTATCCATTCACTAGTTAATAGACATTTGGGTGATTTGTAGTTTGGGGTTACCATAAATAAAACTGCTATGAATATTCACATACCTGTCTTTGTTTTCACTTCACTTGAATAAATACCTCAGAGTCGAATTGATAGGTCATATGGTAGGTATATGTTTAACTTCATAAGAAACTTTCAAACTGTTTTCCAGATTGAATAGACCATTTTGCATTTTCATCTGTAATGTATGAGAGTTACAATTTCTCCTGTCTTTGTCAACATTTGGAATTGCCAGGCTTTTTAATTTCCGCCATTCTTGTGGGTGTGTCTCCATTTTCTTAATGAAGAGCAAGCAATATGGATCATCTTTTCATAAATATTTTTTAGTCATTTTTATATCTTATTCTGTGAAGTGTCTCTGCATGTTTTGCTTATTTATTTTATTAAGCTGTCATCTTAGTATTGAGTTGAAAGAACCAAGTACACATTTTTGGTATAGAACTTTTATGACATATATATTTTGCATGTTTATATTATACATTCTTCCAGTCTTGGATTTGACCTTTTATTTTCTTAATAGTGTCTTTCAAAAAGCAAGTTTTAATATCAGTGAAGTCTCTTTCACACTTTATATATTTTTCTTTATGACTTGTTCTTTTGTATCTTGTTTAAGAAATATTTGCATACGTATATCTAATAGATATTTAATGAATATATTTATAGCCATTTAATGAATGGCTATTTAAGCCATATAGCCATTTAATGAATATATTATCCTATCCCCATTGAGTTACTTTGTCACCTTTGTTGAAAATTAATTGAACATATATTTCTGGGTCTATTTCTGGACCCTATAATGTTGCAATGAAATTTTACACTTGTGTATGCATAGACATATGTATGCATATCTAGATATAGACACAGATATGTATATCAAGATAGATAGATAAATAGATATAATAATTCTTGAAATCAAGTGGGCTGAAATATTTAATGTTATTTCTCTTTTCTAAAATTATTGTGTCCATTCTAGATCCTTTATTTTGCCAGATAATTTTATTAACAGTTTGCCAGATTTTTCAAAAATGACTCTTAGTACTTTATCTGTGATTAAATCATTCTGGGGAAAATTGCCACCCCAGTAGAATATTTCTATCCATGAAAACAATATCTCCAGATTTATTTAGGTTCTCCTTAATTTCCCTCAGCAATAATTTGTAATACTCAGTGTAGAGCTTTTCTACATTTTTATTAAATTTATTTGCATTATATTTTATGCCATTGTAATAATGTTTTTACTTTCATTTTCAATTATTCATAGCTAATATATAGAAATAAAGTTGATTTGAATATAGACCTTGTATTCTGCAACCTTTTTAAATTATTAGTTATAGTAGATTTTCTCTGTAGATCCCTTAGAATTTTATATAGTTATGTCATCTGCTAATAATAACAATTTTACCTCTTTCTTTTCAATCTGTATGTCTTTTTATTTCTTTTTAAAATCAGTTGTGGTGTTTCTTCTTCCTGTTTCTATAAAAATTTGTGTAGGATTGGTACTATTTATTGTTTAAATTTTGGTATGGTAGAATTTATCAGTGAAGAAACCTGGACCTAAAATTTCTTTGTGGAAAGTGTTTAATTACATATTCCATTTTTAAGGTTGATATAGGTCAATTTGCATTTTTATTTTCAAGGTACCATTTTGGTAATTTACATGTTCCAAATAATCTGACCATTTAATCTAAGTTGTCAATTTTTGGGTCATAATGTTGTTGACAATATTGCCTTACTATCATTTTAATGTCTGTAGGAATTTAAGTGATGTCCTGACACTTACAATCCCAGATTTGACATCATAATTTGTGTTTTCTCTCTTTTTTCATGGTTAGTCCAGCTATAACTTTATCAATTTTGTTGATCTTTCATAACTTTGTATTTCTTTAATTATTCCAATTATTTACTCACCTCTTCCTTCTTTGATTTTAGCTATTACTTTAATTAATTCCTTCCTTCAACTTTCTTGGAGATTAAGTTGTCCTTTTTCTAGTTTCTTAAAGTGAAAACTTAGATTATTATATGATATTTTTAAATTTTTTAAATAAAAATATTTAAGGCTATAAATTTACCTCTAAGCACTGTTTTAGGTGAATATCATAATTTTTAAATTTTCAATTAGTTGAAAATATTTTTAATCAGCCTTTCATTATTCAAAA
Organism: Stenella coeruleoalba; assembly: GCF_951394435.1. Taxonomy (NCBI): domain Eukaryota; kingdom Metazoa; phylum Chordata; class Mammalia; order Artiodactyla; family Delphinidae; genus Stenella; species Stenella coeruleoalba. The sequence continues at coordinate 10,476,601 of NC_137148.1, read as the reverse complement.
GCCTGTTTTTAATTTCCAGATATCTTGGTGTTTAACTAGTTATCTTATGTTTGGTTTTTAATTTAATTCCTCTATGTTCAGAGCACATGGTCTGTATCCTTTTCCTTTTTTCTAGTATTGAGACTTGTCTTATGGCCCAGCATATGTTATACAGTGGTGCAAATACCATCTTTATTTGGAATAAATGTGTATTCTATTGTTGTCTTCTAAAATATCAGTTAGGTCACAGTGGTTGTTATGGTTGTTCAGATGTCCTTCTTTTTTTTTTTTTTTTTCAGACATGCAGGCTCAGCAGCCATGGCTCACAGGCCTAGCCGCTCCTCTGCATGTGGGATCCTCCCAGACCAGGGCACGAACCCGTGTCCCCTGCATCTGCAGGCAGACTCTCAACCACTGCGCCACCAGGGAAGCCCCAGATGTCCTTTTTATTTAACTGATGTTTGGCCCTACTATTCTTTCATTTACTGAGACAGTAGTGATCATATCCTCAATTATGCTGGTAAAATGTATGTTTCTCCCTTAATTTAGTCAATTGTTGACTCATGTATTTTGAATTTCTATTATTAAATGCATAAACAGTTATAATTGTAAATTTATCCTGATATATCAATACTTTTATCATTAGCAAATGCTCCTCTGTTTCCAGTACAACTCTGTCTTGACATCTATTTTATCTGAATGGATGTGGCCACTCCAGCTATTTTTATTTATTGTGTCCATGGCATACCTGGTTTCCATGGCATACCATGGTTTACTTCCAAAATATCTGTGTCTTTACATTTAAATTATGTCCCGGGTATCATTCTGATATTTTGCCCTTTAATTAGAGATTTAATCTGTTAGTATTTAGTGTAATTGTTGAGATAATTGAGTTTATCCTCAAAATTTTTTTCTATTTGTCTCTGGCTTTTTTCCCTCTGTTTCTCTTTTTTGCCTTTCCTTGCATAAAGTATATTTTAATTTGATTTATTTTTTCCAGATGGATATTTAGTTAAACTTTTGCATTTTCTTTATAGTGGTCACTCTAGGAATAACATTACTCAGAGTTAATGTTGTAACACTTCCCTTAAAATATTAAAAGTAACATTACAGATCATTTATACCCTCTTATGTTTTACTATATATGTATATATAAAACTCTACATATGTTATAGACCTCATGGAACAATGTTATATTTTAATTAAATATTCATATAAATTAGAAAGAAGTTAAGAGGAAAAAGACCAAAAATTTTTTAAATAATACTTTATATATACCATTTCTGATATTCTTCATACTTTCCTGGTGATTCAAGTTTCAATCTAATATAATTTCCCTTCAGTCTGAAGAACTTTTTGTTTGTTTGTTTGTTTTTTGTTTGTTTTTTTTGCGGTACGTGGGCCTCTCACTGTTGTGGCCTCTCCTGCTGTGGAGCACAGGCTCCGGACGCACAGGCCCAGCAGCCATGGCCCATGGGCCCAGCCGCTCTGTGGCACATGGGATCCTCCCGGACCGGGGCATGAACTCACATCCCCTGCATCAGCAGGCGGACTCCCAAACACTGTGCCACCAGGGAAGCCCCTGAAGAACTTTTTACAAACTTTTTGTAATGACATTATTCTTGCAATTAATTTTCTTAACTTTCTTATATACAAAAATGTATTTTTCAGTTTCATTTCTGTAGAAAGTTTTTGCTTGATACGGAATCCTGGGGTGACACTTTTTTATTCATTCAGCACTTTACATATTACTTGAGTGTTTTCTGGTCTCCATGATTCCTTCCAGTAAATTTCTGATTAGCTGAATCATTGTTTCAATTTGTTATGATATTTTTCTCTTGATATGAATACTTTCAAGATACAGTATTAATATCTGGTTTTCAATGGCTCGCTTATGATATGCATATGTGTGACTTTTCTGTGTTTGTTCTAGGTTTTCACTGAGAATATTGAATCTATAATTTGATATATTTCATAAAATTTGGGAAATTTGGAGACATTATTTCTTCAAACATTTTTATGAATATATTAGATTCTAATTTAATGTATTTTTGACTCTTGGATATTATATGAAAGTCATTGAGTCTCTGCATTTTCTTTTTTTCAATGCTTTTTCACTTTGTTCTTTGATAATTACTGGCAATCTGTATCCAAGTTTACTGATTTTCTTTTCTCTGTTGTCTCTCTTCAATTTTTAAATCCATCTGGTTGATATTTGTTTGTATTTTATTTCAAGTATTTTAGTTCTCAGTTCTAGAACTTCCTTTCTTCCTTTGTTATTGATTCTGTTTACCTGATGAGATTTCCTATTTAAAAAAAAATTTAAGCAACTTTTTTTTACATCCTTAAGGATATTTATCATGGATCTCAAAAATCTTTATTTCCTTATTCCAACCTCTGGGTCTTTTCAAGCTTGATTCTGTGTAATTGTCTTTTTGAGACAATTGAGAATGTTACCAATTTCCTGGTCCTCTTTATGTTAGAAAATTTTGGATTGTGTTTTTAAAAATTAATTGTATTTCAATAGAGAACTATGCATTGTCTAGAAGACACTCTCCAGGTAATCTGGTTTAAGTCTTTGTCATCTGAGCTATTGTAAAACTTTGTAAGCTGTAGGTAACGTGTAAATCTGCAAATTCTGTTCCCTCTGGTAAAAAGTTCAACTGACTTCCCTCCTTGCTGCAGGAAAAAAAAATGTTTTGCCCCCATTTGAATACTAATTTCAATATCCCTGCTATATATCTGTGAACTGGTTATAACATCTATCTGATCCTTTCTTGCTAAATAAATAGAACAAAATCTTTCAAATGTATTCATCGTTATGCCTGTATGAGGCTCATAATTTTACATTTTCTTTTTTGAAAATTATCTTTGAGAGTGTCCTAGACATTATGAATGTTGAGATGTGGGAAATCTAAAATCCATTATTATTCTCTGTCCGTAATATTTCTTCTGTTTTAGCAGGCAATAAACTTGGTTGACCACAAAAAGAAAATTGTTTTTTTTGGACGTTAGCTTCAATCTCAGTTCTGATCTGAGTTTCTCTGAGCCCACTCCATTCGGGATTGGTTCAAGGATTAGCCAAAGATGTGGTCAGACAGAAGTCTGAGACCCCTTCTCTGGCCTTTTCAGAGAAAATGCACAAATGCTGTCATAGGTACCTTGCCTTGTCTTCAATGTGGCTGAATCACCATGACTCCTAAATATGGTTCCTGGGGCCAGAAATACTGTGGTCCCTCTACCATCCCCCACTCCCTAGCAACATATGTGAGCACTGCTCTTGGGGGTTAATAATGGAGAGTTTACTATATAACTTCCCTCAGAACAATATTCTAACACCCTCCTGCTCTTTTTCATTGCCTAGTGCCTTCAGGCAGCTGCTTATTGTCTTATGTCTGTATTTATCACTGTTCTCTGTGGCAACATCAGTCCACTTCGCCCTTACTCCATCACTATTAGAAGTGCAATTCTGCATATTATAAGGTTTTGAACAAACATGGGTGTGTTATACAAATGAACACTGTGCTTAATAAGGTATCAACACATTTGAGTCTGATATGTTTCATAGTATTGGAATACATGTACATATGATGGGAACATATATATTTAATATGTGATGTATTTTCCCTACATTATAGATGCAGTCTAATAGTTGGATAAGTATAATATTTACCATATATAATATTAAATCTTTTATATATTTCTTTGAGTTGACAGTAGTATCAAGTACAGTATCTCAGGAAATAAAATAGGTAAAAATTGGACCTTTAGAAGCTGCACTCTATTGTGTTGAAAGAAAGGAAGGAAGGAAGAAAGAAAGAAAGAGAGAGAGAGAAAGGAAAAGGAGGGAAGGAAGGAAGGAGAGTGAAGGAAAGAGAGGAAGGGAGGGAAGAAGAGAGGGAGGGAAGGAGGAAAAAAATAAGCCAGTGACAACAGGGATTAAGAATGGTTACAAATGAAAGCCTCAATATAAAAATAGAATAGAATTTTCATGAGCTGCACATCTATCTTCATGTACTTTCGTCATTACCCTTTTCAAAATGCTCAGCTTTACCTGTGACTACATCTTATATTACCCTTTCTTAAAATGGCTTTGTATCTGTCCCCTGGGTAGGATGTTGCACTCATAAATCTCACACTCCTTATTTCCATGATGTAACAAAACACCGTCTGTTGCTATGGCAACGATCAGCATCTTGCAGCATGCGCCACTGTGATTACAGGTCTCTAGTGCCAGACTCTTCTTTCAATCAATTTGTGGAGATTGCTTTTGTTCTTACACACACACCAAATTCAGCTCTTAATGTGCTTTGATTAATGTTTCAAAGTTTAACCAGTGTAGTAATGTGTTAAGTGGCAGTGCTTTACCTGCATTTTTCTATAACCGTATTGTTCAGCCTATATGAATATTTTACTGAATCACAGTAAACAAGGTGTATCTGACATTTTTAAAATACATAAATCAGCCTTGAAATAACACATTCGTTTTGTACAGTTTGTGTATATGAGATCTGGATTATAGGACTCAAGTATTCAAAACATAAACTGAATTATAAAGGAAAACTTTTTATTTCAATAGTATCTTGATTATTAAATACAGGTCATGACCCTGAATTATTGTATGCTGGAGAAACAGGGATCCTATTCCTACCACATAAAGTCACCTCAAGCGTGACACTACCAAAGTATTCATCAAATAATATTTACAATATTTTACAACTTTGAATAACACTCTGCCTCAGATAAAGCATGTACCAGAATTAGCATCCTCCGTAGCAGGAGTGTAATAATAATTGTTGTATATAATGATGTTTTGTATTATAAGATCTTAAAGGATCTGAATCAAATCAAACAAGGATCACATTATATTCTAGTAGTTTACTGCATATACCTATGAAAACATATTTCAGAGCAAGACAGCATATATTTCAATGCCAAAACCACTGATGACAACTTCAAGTAAAGCAAGAGTTTTAAGCCACATGGATAAACCCTAAAGGAAAACATGAAACTTCAGTTGGAACTTTAAAATGAGGCAGTTTTAGATTCCTAAAACTGAATGAGAAAACACTGCAGTAGGGTGAGGAAAGAAAATACTAGAACATCTGTTTATAATTATCTCATCCTCTAGAAATTTCTCATTCTGTATTGTATATAGAAGTGTGAATGTTATATTTATTTCGTGTAAATTTTAATATTATGAAAAACCTGCATTTTTGCAATTTGTATGCTTTGAACTTTTATCTTGAATGGTGCAATAGATTGATGATCAACAAAGGACTGAATCACAGTATGTACAGTGTACAGTGTGGCAGGTAGATTCTAAGATAGCCCCAGTGGTCCCCATTCCTTGGTATTCACACTTGTATACACCCTTTTCCTTGGCTATAGGCAGGACCTGTGACTGACTCCTAGCCAATAGAATATAGCAAAATTATGGAATGTAACTCCCATGATTAGGATGCATGAGATTGAAATTTGTATAGTGCTAGCCTATTCTCTCCCTTAGCTGTGTTACATGTAGCAAGTTTTCACATCACGAAGGGAAGGCTCATTTGGCAAGGAACTGAGAGTAGCCTCATGCAAACAACCAGCTAGGAACTCTGGTCCTCATTCCAACAGCTCAAAAGAAATGAAATCTGCCAACACCATGTGAACTTGGAAATGGGTCCTGCCACACCCAGGTCTTCAGCTGATGCTCCCAACCCTGGTTGACACCTTGACTGCAACTCCCCAAGAGACCCAAAACAGTGAATGAAGTGAATGTATGCCTGGACTTTGACCCATAACAGTATGTAGTTTTAAGTTGCTATGCTTGTAGTGATTTGTTATGTAACCACAGATAACTAAGACAAACAGAAGTTTCATTTTATGCTAATCCCTAAACAGTATTTATATCACCCCAACAGTTAAAGGATTAATAGAGACTCATTGCAAGATTTCATAGAAAAGGAACTCTTACCAAACAGAAATCAAAGTCAGCACTAGTTCAAGGTCTCAGCATGTTCAGTGTATATTCATGCTCACCAGGCTAAGATTATCTTAAGGACGCACTGTTTAATGTGAAGTAAATTTTTAATATTGATTAGGAATAGCAGTAGCCAAAAATGTCATGGCTATAATCAATTCTGTATAGATAAATGATATAAAAGAAAACAAAGGTTCTAATCACAATGCCCATTATTTCATTTCCAAAAGTTAACTATGTGACTATGACCGTGCTGTTATTTCATCAATATTTCTGTTAACCAGCTTAAACAACAGAATACTTCATGGGTTCAGCATAGCACCGCAATTTGAAAACTTTGTTGAGGTATCTAAAGGAGTACTCTGACTATGTGCTCACTCTGTGAAAACGTTTTATGGTGAGCCTAGCCAGATTTTCAGAGGGTGCATCCAGTTTAAATGTCAATTTTACTTCCCTTTTTCCTATCCCTCGTTATAATATATCTTCATATTGAAAATCAATGCAACTGTTCTTTCTATCATTAAGAAAAGATTAAATCTAATTGTTATAGATTTGACATAAATATTACTACACTGATTCTTCTGAATTGAAATGTAAATTTTCAAGAATTTCTATTTCATTTGGAAATAGAAATATCCAAAGATAAATATCCAAGTTGTTCCCTTTCTTAAAAGAAATATCTTTATCAACTGTTTTAACTTGATAACTAATAGAAAAAAACCGGCAAAAAAACTATTCTACTTGGCTGATTTGAGCAGGTAGCATGTTAAAGTGCATCTAAAGGGGAAAAAGTCAATATTTTGTTTAAAATGAAAGCCAAAAGAGAAGTAGGCAAGTGAAGACATTTTTATGAGGAATAAGTATGCATCTGATAGTTCAAAAAGGTGAAAATGAAAATGCAATCAGTCCTCTAATGAATTAATAGGTACAGCAAGGACTCTCATGTTACTTTATGTGAAATTGCTAATGAGCAGCAGAGAAGTTGGGAAAAATGGTAGTCAACAAATTCCAGGAACTCACTTGCCTTTTAAAAGGCTTTATAAATAGAAGATGGCTGTTTATTCAAAATCAACATATTTTCCTTTCCTTCTACATTTAGAAGAAATTGTTAGTCTTTTCTATCTTGAGAAAGAACGGTAACACAGAAAAGCTTAAAGCTACCTGTTTTAAACATCATATTTGCACTTTTTTTTTACTCTTCCTAATTTGCATTACTCTTAATATGAAATTTACAGCTAGTTTCTCTTAACTCCTGTGTCCTTCCCAGAAGAATGGCACTTCTAAGAGTCATTTCACTGACACATATGAGAGTCACACACTCAGATGTTGGCAGGACCAGGTAGGTAACTTAAGAGACTGGAGTTCATTAGATAAGAAACACACTCCTACACAGGGAGTGGGTACTCCATCTAAAGGGCAACTCCTCTTGAGCTTTAGTCTTTTGAGAATATGTGGAAATGGACTCAATATTTCTTGATTATTGAGTTTTCAAAGTGGTATTTTTACCTAGGCTGTTGCCCCAGAATCATACCCCTGCCTCTCCCTCAAATGGAAACCAATTATTCTTACCTAAGTTTCAGCAGGAAGCTGCACAGAAAAAAAATAAAGAACTGGTTAGAACCAACTGGGCCCAAAATGGTGGAAGATTTGACTTTCTGTAGACCCTCAGCCTCATTATATGCTCACTGTAATACATTAGCATATGCAAAATGGCACAACCAGCAGCACCATGACGGTTGACAATTGCCATAACAACAACCAGAAGAGCCCATACAACGACTGAAAAGGAGTGTTGCATCACTTTCAGTTTCAAACCACATACTTGTTCTTGGATAAGTCATGAATATTCTTCCCACTCTTTCCAAATCCCTCCCTTTTATTTCCACCCTCCTATATATTTGGTATCTCCACCTGAATTGGACTGAGACGTTGATTTTCAAATGAGGTTCACCCTTCTCCATTCTTTGGCCATTGAATAAAGCTTGTGCTGTCCCAGTCTCTGCATTGGTTTCATTATTGGCTGTGCAAATCCCATCAGAAAACCTCCCTGCCAGGACAAGGGGTCTTGGCCCGAGCAAAGAACCTGGTGTGGGTGCAGTAGATCAACAGTATCCAACTGTTTATTTGAAACTTTCCGATTTTTATATATTGACACTTAAGTCAATTTAAAATATTGGGAAGGTTTACTAAAATATGTCTAGTTATAGATGACCTAAATTAGTTATAAGGCACTATACATTGCAGTGCTTCTCCAGTGGCCCCTCTGAGATAACCCCCTTGTTCCTTAGCTGAGAGAATCCTAACTGAGAGATTCATGACCAGAACTGAACCAACCACACTCTGCTAGGAATTTGAAATATAAGAGATACTCAGGTACCCAGTTTGTTGGGGACAAATCATCTTATAAGGTAGCAACCCAAAATAGTAAGAAGGTCCAAAAACTCTAGGAGAGCATTGATTTCTAACCCTCCTTCACTTTTTAAGTGACTTTAATCGTTCTTCTGATAAATACACTTTCATTATTTTTTCCCCTCAGAGAGCTAGAGTTGAGTTTTGTTACATGGGAAAACAATACAAAACACAATTTACCAACATGAAAACCTTAATTAAGATGGAAATCAGTCTTTTCTTTCCATCCAAGTCCTTTCTCTACTCGAATGGCCTCCAACCAGGAGAGAGACTGGGCTTCTAGGGATGTTTGAATAGCGGAGAAGTATTTTGGTTGTCAAGTGCCATTGATATTCAAAGTTTCAAAAGTCCCATGAAGGACCAGTCTTCCTGCAATGTGAGGCACAGTTCTATACATGAAGATTCATGCCATTCAAACACCAAAGGAAATTTTGCTTTAACCATTTCTAAAATATTCTGAGAGGGGTGCTCTCATTGCCTAAAGTCAATAATCTGTTATTTCAAATCCGAGCTGTCAACTTGAGTCTTTTCATTTGTCTTCACAAATTTTATCTTTGCTCTCGAGTGTTTACAATACTCAAGAAGGTGTATTGATTAGCCTGGAATACTTTTTTAAAAAATAATAAAAAAAGGAAACATATGTAGTCTCAAGAATCTTATACCCAGAATGTATATTTTATTTCTCACTAATTTAGGTACCAGCTCTAAAAGAATGAAATCCTGTATATCACCTCTCTTGCTCTCTTATGTCGTCACTAGAGAGAAACATGAAATTTTCTTCACTTTTCACTACCATTTATTTTTGGAATCCCTACTAAAAGTAAACGAAAGTTTTCCCCAAAATGGCTTTCACTTGTTATTTACATAGGTAATTAACCATTTTATTGCTACAGTAGCACAAGCCCATTTAAGAAAGTACTAAACACATATACCTGTAGAAATTAACACATATACATTTTTGGTTCACTATGGTTGGAAGCCTAGATGAGTGTGCAAAATTTGTGAGAAGTATCTTGCAGGTCTTTGGTGGGTTGCATTGTGGGAACGCACTGATAAAGCTAAGTAAAACAAGAATTGTCTGCATTTCCCTTAGCCTCAGTTGGCTCTCCTTTCTTATTCAAATTAAGCTACTTTCTTCAAATCAACCGCCTCCAGGTCCATTTGTCATCAGTAGCAGGTTTGGTGAACATATGTTTTTTGAAAAGCTGCCACATTCCAGAAAACACCTCTGAATTGTAACAGCTGTTGGTCATCAATAGAAACATAGTGAAATTATAGTCACAAAAGCACAGATGAGAGGTATTTTTAATGTGGTGAAGGGATGGAGAGAATATTTTAGGCAAGGAAAGCTCGATGTCATTAAATTTTGTAATTCTTCTGTTCTTCTGTGTTACAGTTATATTGCAAACACTTGTTTATTCACACAATCATAACTTTAGTAGATTGTGAACCATGCCAGATCAGTCAGTACCTCCTAGCTTATATCTCTATGTCTGAGCAACTTACCTGTCACAAAGTAGGTATTTAATAAATAAATGCTTATAAATAAACATATGGAACACAATTCTAAATAAATTATTGTTTTAATCAAGTTTCCTTTGAATTCACTGGCTTCTCAAGATTTCATATTCCAATTGGAGCACTAGGTAAGTGACTTTGCCTGGCAATTGAATCTTTCACAGAACGAGACAAAGAGAAGAAAGAGAAAGAAAGAAAGAAAGAAAGAAAGAAAGAAAGAAAGAAAGAAAGAAAGAAAGAAAGAAAGAAAGAAAGAAAGAAAGAGAGAGAGAAAGGAGAGAGAAAGAAAGAGAAAGAAAAAGAAAGAAAGAAGGAAAGAAAGAGAAAGAAGGAAAGAAAGAAAGAAAAAGAAAAAGGAAGGAAGGAAGGAAGAAAAGGAAGGAAGGAAGGAAGGAAGAGGAGGAGGGAGCAAGGGATGGAAAAAGAAAGAATTTGGATTTCCAATATTATCTAGTTAATTGACTAATTGGAGTCATTATGTAAGATTGTGCCTGAGGCACTCACTACATCTCATTCCTTAGCCTAGCAAAATTGAGAGCCAGAACTGAGCCATGGTGAATGCGTGAAGACAAATTCATTTCTTAAAGACAGGATGATTTGTTGCTGAACTAAGTGTGAAATTCTCAATTCTCAAAATTCTAAGTGGAAACCTGAGTCAAGCACAGAATTGCCTGAACACAGTTTACGTGAGATCCCTACGCTTCTAACGAATTACAAACATGGTGCTCCCATGTGGAGTATGGGTTACCATTTGTTACTGAAGAGTATCTCTGATGGAAGGCATTAGGAGGGAGTGGAAAGCAGCAGGTATTTGGAGAAAGATAAGACTGGACTGCTCACTGACTCAGTCACTTATAATCTATAGAAAATCTTCTTAATGTTGCAGAGCTTCAGTTGACTCATTTTTAAATATACTAATGATTATAACATCTATTTTAAGTGATTTCTATTTTAATAGATTGAAAGGCACTTTGCCAAGTGCCTGACACACAATAGGTGTTTAAATGCATTATTTCCCTTCCCCCATTGAAAATCAGAACAGATCCTGACTATCCACCTTCTATACATTTTTAATTCAACACACAAACTTGAGGACCACTCTGATAGGTATGATAAGAGATACAGGGAGGAAACAGATAATGGCTCTGCCCTTCTGGAACCTTAACGATTTGAGTTCAGAACCATCACAACATATGTAACTTAGAGAGAAGGTGAGCCTTGATGAGTCCAATATTAAAGTTCAAATAATACAGTGCAGGGGCTTCCCTGGTGGCACAGTGGTTGAGAGTCCACCTGCCGATGCAGGGGACACGGGTTCGTGCCCCGGTCCAGGAAGATCCCACATGCCGCGGAGTGGCTGGGCCCGTGAGCCATGGCCGCTGAGCCTGCGCGTCCGGAGCCTGTGCTCCGCAACGGGAGAGGCCACAACAGTGAGAGGCCCGCGTACAGCAAAATAAATAAATAAATAATAATAATAATAAAGTGCAGCCTTATGGTGAAGAGTGAGATTAAGCTGAGCTAGATGAATCTCCAAATTTCTCTTTGAGAGTGAGTAGGGCATACACAGCCCAAAGTTTTGAATCTTATATTAAGCCTTCTCTAATCAGTGCAATTGCTAGGGAAATCTCCACTTTTTATTTTATTGTTTCATGTGTGGTAGACTCAACTCACTTATTGGATTAAAAAAAAAATCTTAAAGTTAGTGACTTTTATCACAGAGGTAAAACTTGTGATGAGTTACGCCATGGGGTAAGAAGAGGGGGAAAAAATCCCAATTGGTTTGGAATGAAAAGATCAGAGATAGGTAACATTGTTCATTCTCAGGGTATTTTTACATACTCAGCTCATCTCACGAATGTAGTCATCTCACTAATTCTAAGAGTTAGTATGATGACTTAACAAGGGAGTGTCTATAGGAAATCACCTTAACTGCCAAATATTATAGAAATAGAGGTTATTTTTAGTATAAGTGGAGCTCAATTAGCAACAGTTGATTAAAACTTGGAGTTATATGGCTTAGAAAAAGATTTTCCGTTCTCTAAGTGAATCACTAAGATGTTTCATTGAAGACTAAATAACTCTTAGTTTCCTGTGTAAAAGCAGTCAACCATACAAGTGATATCTCCAGACTATTCCTTGAGTATATTGGAAATATTAACATTTTCATTATTAGTGTTGATAATATCTCAACTTTTGCTGTGGTAAAATGATATAAAGCTTTGGTAGAATAAGAATGACAATCATATCTTAGGAAAAACTAAATTGAAAATTTTGAGAATGCAAGTTTTTATACTGTTAAAGTAAACCGTAATTCCGATTTTAGGGCAATGACCTTGCAAATAAATGGAATTATAGTTTTTCCCATTGTTCCCGTCATTTCCCTTAAAATGTATCAATTGCTTAGCTCCTTTAGTTGAAAAATATAGAATATGTGCATTTGAAAAATAATCTAGCTTATCCATTGTTTTGACATTTTTACTTTATTTAGACAAAAGCAAGCTGAACTTCAATATTGATCTACAGAAGCAAAAGGTAAGATTTAATCTTAAAATGTGGGGTGAGGAAATATTAATGTGGACATGCTTACCTGAGAGCCACAGAGGTGGATTTAGAATCTAGGACTATCACTACTGGACTGTATATCTTGGTAATTTACATGATTATTCTGGCTTCAATTGCTTTATCTTGAAAATGAAGCTTAATAACGCCATTTTTGTAGGAAAATTTCAAGGGTCAAAGAGGTTTTATATTTATAATATTTTAAAATTTAATTGTTTATTGAAAGGTGTTATTTATATTTGGGACACAGTACTTCCAAGCTTTTTAAAATTTTCCATTTGCATACAATCTATGTTAATATTGGCCAAGAAAAATTACTTAAGCCTGTACTTGAATTTGTCAATTACAAAATATTTCTTCATCAAAATAAGATGTGTGGTAGCACAAAACCATAATTATTGTAAAAGCAAAAAATTAGGTTTGAAAGTATATATATATATATATTTTTTTTTTACATCTTATTGGAGTATAATTGCTTTAAAATGGTGTGTTAGTTTCTGCGTTATAACAAAGTAATAAGTTATACATATACATATGTTCCCATATCTCTTCCCTCTTGCATCTCCCTCCCTCCCACCCTCCCTATCTCACCCCTCTAGGTGGTCACAAAGCACCGAGCTGATCTCCCTGTGCCATGTGGCTGCTTCCCACTAGCTATCTACCTTACGTTTGTTAGTGTGTATATGTCCATGACTTTCTCTCGCCCTGTCACAGCTCATCCTTCCCCCTCCCCATATCTTCAAGTCCGTTCTCCAGTAGGTCAGTGTCTTTATTCCTGTCTTACCCCTAGGTTCTTCATGACATTTTTTTTTCTTAAATTCCATATATATGTGTTAGCATATGGTATTTGTCTTTTTCTTTCTGACTTACTTCACTCTGTATGACAGACTCTAGGTCTTTCCACCTCATTACAAATAGCTCAATTTTGTTTCTTTTTATGGCTGAGTAATATTCCATTGTATATATGTGCCACATCTTCTTTATCCATTCATCCGATGATGGGCACTTAGGTTGTTTCCATCTCCGGGCTATTGTAAATAGAGCTGCAATGAACATTTTGCTACATGACTCTTTTTGAATTTTGGTTTTCTCAGGGTATATGCCCAGTAGTGGGATTGCTGGGTCATATGGTAGTTCTATTTGTAGTTTTTTAAGGAACCTCCATACTGTTCTCCATAGTGGCTGTACCAATTCACATTCCCACCAGCAGTGCAAGAGTGTTCCCTTTTCTCCACACCCTCTCCAGCATTTATTGTTTCTAGATGTTTTGATGATGGCCATTCTGACTGGTGTGAGATGATGTCTTATTGTAGTTTTGATTTGCATTTCTCTAATGATTAATGATGTTGAGCATTCTTTCATGTGTTTGTTGGCAGTCTGTATATCTTCTTTGGAGAAATGTCTGTTTAGGTCTTCTGCCCAGTTTTGGATTGGGTTGTTTGTTTTTTTTGTTATTGAGCTGCATGAGCTGCTTGTAAATTTTGGAGATTAGTCCTTTGTTAGTTGCTTCATTTGCAAATATTTTCTCCCATTCTGAGGGTTGTCTTTTGGTCTTGTTTATGGTTTCCTTTGCTGTGCAAAAGCTTTGAAGGTTCATTAGGTCCCATTTGTTTATTTTTGTTTTTATTTCCATTACTCTAGGAGGTGGGTCAGAAAGGATCTTGCTGTGATTTATGTCATAGAGTGTTCTGCCTATGTTTTCCTCTAAGAGTTTGATGGTTTCTGGCCTTACATTTAGGTCTTTAATCCATTTTGAGCTTATTTTTCTGTATGGTGTTAGGGAGTGTTCTAATCTCATACTTATACATGTACCTGTTCAGTTTTCCCAGCACCACTTATTGAAGAGGCTGTCCTTTCTCCACTGTACAATCCTGCCTCCTTTATCAAAGATAAGGTGACCATATGTGTGTGGGTTTATCTCTGGGCTTTCTATCCTGTTCCATTGATCCCTATCAAACTACCACTGGCATTTTTGACAGAACTAGAACAAAGAATTTCACAATTTGTATGGAAATACAAAAGACCCCGAATAGCCAAAGCAATCTTGAGAACGAAAAGCGTAGCTGAAAGAATCAGGTTACCTGACTTCAAACTATACTACAAAGCTACAGTAATCAAGACAGTATGGTACTGGCACAAAAACAAAGTATATTTTTGAATGCCAGCCTTCTGCAAAATAGGAACCTCTGCTAACTCACAGCTATTAGTTAAAAAATAATTCATAGCTTTTGCACTCTTTCAGACTTCTTTCACAGTTATGTTCAGTTATTTTACATCTCAGAGGAATTGCAAAGCATCTGCCTAAATGAATGGCTGGATGAGGAAGTAAGAGGACACTTAGTCTGGAACCAGAGCCTCTGGTTGTCTGCTGTCTTCAGGTCTTACTCAACAAACTGGACATTTCAGGCTGCACTACCACCCTCTTCTAGAAAGCTCCTTTGCTCTGTAAACATGAACTGGAGGAACTAGATTATCTCTACGTATTTACAGATCTTGAAAATGTATTGCTTTAATTAATGGAGAAGGAATGATAACAAAGAGATTAGCCTTTATATATAAAATATAATTCAGTAATAAGTCTCAAGCATTCAAAATAAATTAATATAAAAATAAGCAGTTAATTTTTTGTTGCCTGACATTACACAGATGATAAAAAAATTCTGGATCATTAATAGTCACTTAAAAATGGAATCCCTACTAGCACTTTAATTCAGCATAAATCTTCCTCTTGGGGGTATACCTTAAGCAGGCTCTGAACTAAAGGATGGGAATACACTTAATCTCTGCCCAGCCAAATTTTTCACATCTTTCAAGACACAGTGTAACTGCATCACTCTCATAAAACCAATGGTATCCCACTTAAAATTCTACTGTTCTTCTTATCATTTAACAATTGATGGCCTACTTTCTTGCATTTGTCTCTAATTGCATTCTTTAAAGATTTTGATGATAGTAGAAACCACTGAGATGATGAGAAACTTGAAGTCTAAATTATGTACATTGTCCACAATCAAAGGAAAATAAGACAGTTTGTCCAGTGGACAATGACAACATGCTAACTTTTGTAAGGAAAGTGTTAAAATGTAAATATATGAAGCTGCATATGTGATTTCTTTCTTTCCTATCATTAAATACAAGAGGTAGAAAATAACACTGTACAGATGCTAGAAAAAAAAAATCATGTCACACAGTCTGTACCCCTGAGAAGTTTTTCTCACATATTATAAATTTTATTTTTTTCATATCTAAGTGCAATAAGCTTTATTTGCTTGTTTTTTAGTTAAAAGATCTTCTTCTGGAGCTTCCCTGGTGGTGCATTGGTTGAGAGTCTGCCTGCGATTCAGGGGACACAAGTTCATGCCCTGGTCCGGGAAGATCCCACATGCTGCAGAGCGGCTGGGCCCGTGAGCCATGGCCACTGAGCCTGCGCGTCCGGAGCCTGTGCTCCATACGGGAGAGGCCACAACAGTGAGAGGCCCACATACCGCAAAAAAAAAAAAAAAAAAAAAAAGATCTGTATGTTGTTTCTGAACCTATTCACATTATAAATATAAAAAGTCTAACAAGACATTTTGAATATTAAAAATACAAGAAAATATTAACAGAAAAGAAACAAATATCTTAGACTCCAATAACAGAAAAGATAGAAGTCATGAAGTAAACTCCGTTACTTCATATTCTATCAATCTCTGAAATTGTGACATAATATTTGTAACCGATGACATTGATCCCCTGTTATTGCAAGATCGTCAAAGATTTTTAGATAAAATAAGACTAGTAAACGTCATTGTTACTGAGTCCATGCTTGTACTGCTCACCACACAACAGGCCATTAAATTGAGAGACAAGTTGTTAGGGCAAGGAATAGTGACTTTATTCAGAAAGCCAGCAGACCGAGAAGATGGTGGACTAGTGTCTCAAAGATCCATCTTACCTGGGTTTGGATACTAGTTTCTTTTATAGAGCAAAGAGGGGGAGGTGAAGAGGTAAAGTAAAAAAGGGGATAAGTTTTTGCAAATGTTTCCTGGTTCCATCAGACGCAGAAGGGGATATGTTAATTTCTACTTTCTTGTAGCCATTCATAGGTGAGCAGGTCAGGATGTTTCCTGTGAGCTGAACAAAAGTATTTTAGTTTAACCTTCAGGCATGGGAGGCAGAGTCCCCAGAGGTGGGCCATTATGTATACTTTAAGCTACAGGCAGCATCACTTTAGTGATTAACTTGTAGCAAAAGCAGTAGAATATAAAGATTAAAGAAACAGATCCAATGTGGAGTCAGATTTATTCTTCCCTATTACATTATTTGGGTTATTTTGTTCTACCTGTGGATTAAGTACTGTATTTATAAAAGTCTGGTGTTCTAAAAGTCAGTGTTCTATAAACAACATTGTCCACAGATCCCCATTGTTCTTTATTGCACCAACTTCCCTATCTGTCTCCTTGACTCACATTTGTTCTTTCTACTATACATATGGAAAACAGTGATCTTTACAAAACCTAAAATTAATCAAATTCCCTCCTACCATATGGTTCCCTAATATCATCAAGGTAAAATAAAATGTTCTCAATATACCATGCAAACCCTTTTTCACTTATCTAATCTCCTTTCTTCACATTCACACGCTAAACTCCAGCTATACTAGCTACATATTATTTCCTTAATCATTCTCACCCATCGGCCTCTATACACATATCTTGTATTAAGGTAGTGTCTATGATTTTCTATATTATTAAGCTGTGTTTGTTGTTGTTTTTAATCAGAAAGCCTGTTGGATTTTGTCTCACACATTTTCTGCATCAATGGAGAGGATCCTGTATTTTTTCTACTTAGATCTATCAATACAGTGGATTATACTTTTGAATTTCCTAATATTGAAACTATCCTTGCATCCCTGGAATAAATCTCGCTTAGTCATAACGTCTTCTATTTTAAATGAACTGTTGAATTGTTTGCTAGTATTTTTACACAAGTTTTCTACCTGAATATTCATAATAAGAGCAACCTCTAGCTTTTCTGCTTAATACAACCTTTTGGGGGCTTAAAAAAGGGGGCGTAAAGATCCAAGTTATTCTACTTTCATAAATCAAATTTAGATATTTTCTTTCTTAGCCTCTGAGACAATTTATGTCGCAATACAATTACTTGATCTTTGCTACATTCCTTCATGAATTTGTCTGGGCCTGGAATTTTTTATGGACAAGCTCTGTAACTACTTCCTCACTTTATGTATTAATTTATTTCTTTATTTATTCTATGAAAGTAGTCTGTTTCTTTTTGAGGTTAACCATTGTTTTGCCTAGTTGTTGATTTTTTCAAGCAACTAGCTTACTGGTTTATTAGTTCCTTTTTTTCTATTTTCTAATTTTTTTTAATTATTGAAATTTACTGAGAATACAATTTAATGTTCTCCCCTCACCCCCAAAAAAGTAAATATACAAGGTGAGGGTATGTTAATTAACTCAATGGGGGAAGCTTTTCACAATGTATAGGTATATTAAATCATCATTTTTACACTTTAAATATCGTAACATTTTATGTCAATTATACCTCAGTAAAGCCAGAAAAAAAATTTATTTTGTTTTTAGTAATTTCTTTTATCTGATTTCTTTTGCAGTCAAATGCCCTGCCCCTGAGCTATACCTCCATTATCTGATTTCTTTTGGTTTACTTCAGTACTCATATTCTAGCATTTTGAGTTGAGCATGTTATTTAGTAATTTTATCCTTAAAATTGTTATTAATATAGGCATCTATTGCTATAACTTTTCTCTGGAAAGTTTTTAACTGTGGTCCATAGGTGTTGGGGTGTCATTCTACCATTTATTTTGAAAAAAAAATCTTTGTTTTTTTATTTTGTTTTCTCTTCAACCCAAGCTTGTTTGTATATTCGTTTATTTCTTAAAAGAATTTGTATGTCTGTGTGTGTGTTTTAAGTGCATGCATATGTGTGCATGCGTCCTATGGTAAATTATTATAAATGTTCCATGTATAATTTTAAAAAGTATATTCTATATTTGGGATACAAATTATGTATATGCATATATATATGTATAAAAACACATTATATATTACTATAATATTATATAGTACACATATCTATAGTATATATATTTCTTTTCTAGTTCCAATGGTACCAGCATGATTCATACCACATGACTCACCACCTGGATTACTATAATTGTCTCTTAAAAGCCCTCCCTCCTCTGCCCTTACTCTTCCTTGGTATTTTCTTAATATATCAGCTAGAATAATCCCTTTAAGATAGAGTGAAAGGTGACCTTGGGTTTCCTTTCCTTCTAGGGGTATCTCTGGCTTCCTCTCTGAGTAACCTCCCTCTGCTCATGGTATTCCATCGACATTGGTGACCTGGCTGTTCATTAAAAACTCCTATCATATTCCTACCCTAGGACTAGCTATTTCTTTTGCCAAAATTATTCTGCACCCAAATAACCACATGGTCAAGTAATGGTGGTTAACCAGATTATTTGCATATTTATTGTGATTATTGTTTTTTGTTGCTTCTGTTCACTCCAAGCTGCTAAAGTTCAAGATCCTTAAGAGCTGGGATTTCCATCTACTTGGTTCATATATCATGACCCTCAGAACAATGCTGGGTATATATTTGACACTTAGGAAAAATTTGTTGCATAATCAAAATGCAATACATTTTATATACAAGTACACTGTTTAAAAGAAGCAAATATTCGTTAAAAAGAAAGTCAATGTTATTCACTGTCAGATACAAATATAATGATATTAATTGACCTCCTTGAATGAAGGGGAAAAGTGGTGTTTCATTTGAATTTCCTACTGGATAAAACAGGAGTTTCTACTTCCAAACCCTTCACTGAATAACAGATTATTGGAATATAAGCAGTGTCCAGTTTGCCTCTATCAATTGAAAGCAAGCCTCTAACAAGCATAAATTAAGGTCATAATGGATAATACTTTCATAAGCGTAGGATACTTGCAAGTTTGGAAGTTGTCCTAAGTTTGAAAATCCTATTGTCTGTCTCAGGCATTTGTCAATTTCTACTATCTGGAATGTGATAGTACTTTGCATGTTTTTAAAGAAAAAATTTGTAGACAACTTTTGAGCACTGAGAGAAAATTTTCTAGTAATAGGAAATAATTTGCAAGGGAGTATAACATTCAGAACAACTGGCTCCAAGAATAAAGTGTGAAAGCAGTAGTTATAGTTCAAATTATTATATTGTCAACAATATCCATCTGGATAAATTTGAGTCAATTTTAATCAATAAGAAGTTTTTGTCTTAAAAGGCCAATCTCAAAATTCAGGGCTTTAGAAATGCCCTAATTTTCGTGGCCTTCAAGAATTTCCTATAGTTGATTGTTTATCTCAGACTTTGAGAATTATAAGCTGTTTGGGGCCTAATTTTTGTTCTCCTACAGCCAAATGTGTGGTGAGGCTAAGGGCAAAATAGCAGAATTGCTTTCCCAGGAACATGTAGTGGTCATCCACAAAGGCATGGATTTTCTTTCTTTAATTATTATTTTTTAAAGTTATTTATTCATTTATTTTTGGCTATGTTGGGTCTTCGCTGCTGAGCACGGGCTTTCTCTAGTTGCGGTGAGCGGGGCTACTCTTCATTACGGTGCGTGGGCTTCTTATCGTGGTGGCTTCTCTTGTTGCAAGGCACGGGCTCTAGAGCACATGCTCAGTAGTTGTGGCACACGGGTTTAGTTGCTCCATGGCATGTGGGATCTTCCCGGAGCAGGGCTTGAACCCATGCCCCCTGCATTGGCAGGCAGATTCTTAACCACCGCGTCACCAGGGAAGTCCAAAGGCATGGATATGGTTAGTGGTTTTTCTTATTCAGAACTATTGATTTGTTCTATTTTGACTATTTTATTTATACAAGGACAACCGATTATATTGATTAATATATAACAATACCCTTTTGGTATGGTTAACAAATCTAAAACTCTAAATACTAAACCCGGAGGTTTAAAGTACCTAGAATTATTTACTCATGGTACTTCTCATGTAAAACATAGCTTCATTGTCCTTTTCTAGTCATTCATTCCAAGCCTGGAAAATTCTGCAAACCAGAATTTCCAAACTCACCAAGTCACCTGCCAAGAAATAGCATGGTATAGTACCTGTAATGATGGGTTCTGTAAGCTCCAGAGCAGCAACAGACTTGTTTAGTAGGAGGAACTTGGACTCATAATCTCCATGTATGAAACATAACTTTTATTTTCTTAATTGTGTGATGTCATATCTAATCAAGTACTTTTTCCTTTAAATATTACCTTTCTGGCATGGCCAGGGTTGAAAAGTTGGCGTTTGGTTTTGTTCTGTTCTGTTTTTTATCTACTCAAATAATGATTTGTCATGAAATTAAAGGACTCAAAAAATCACTTAGATCAATGGTTAACCATTTTTCTGACAAGAATTATCAATATATGTCATATTTTCAAAAGAATCATCTTCTTAGATATTCTTAATTACTCATTTATAATGCATATACAATTTCCCATAAAGTAGTTTTTATGAATTCTGAGAGATCAGTTAGAAGAAGCCACCATTCAAAAGTTGTATCATTCTAATTTTCCCAAGCAAGTCCTTTTAAACTGATGGTGCGATTTTTTACACTGTTGTGTCACAGACCCACCAGAACGTTAAAACAATAGCAACCAGAGGACCAGGAGAAGACGGCGGAAGAATAAGACTCGGAGATCACCTTCCCCCTCACAGATACACCAGAAATACATCTACACGTGGAACAGCTCCTACAGAACACCTACTAAACGCTGGCAGAAGACCTCAGACCTCCCAAAAGGCAAGAGACTTCCCACGTACCTAGACAGGGCAAAAGAAAAAAGAAAAAACAGAGACAAAAGGATAGGGATGTGACCTGCACCAGTGGGAGGCAGCCGTGAAGGAGGAAAGGTTTCCACACACTAGGAGCCCCTTCACGGGTGGAGACTGCGGGTGGCGGAGGGGGGAAGCTTCGGAGCCATGGAGGAGAGCACAGCAACAGGGGTGCGGAGGGCAAAGCACGGAGATCTCCGCACAGAGGATCGGTGCCGACCGGCACTCCCCAGCCTGAGAGGCTTGTCTGCTACCCCGCCGGGGCGGTCGGGGCTGCGAGCTGAGGCTCGGGCTTTGGTCGGAGCACAGGGAGAGGACAGGGGTTGGCGGTGTGAACACAGCCTGAAGGGGGCTAGTACACCACGGCTAGCCGGAAGGGAGTCCAGGGAAAAGTCTGGAGCTGCTGAAGGGGCAAGAGACTTTTTCTTCCCTCTTTGTTTCCTGGTGCGCGAGGAGAGGGGATTCAGAGCGCTGCTTAAAGGAGCTCCAGAGACGGGTGCGAGCCACGGCTATCAGCGCGGACCCCAGAGACGGGCATGAGACGCTAAGGCTGCTGCTGCCGCTACCAAGAAGCCTGTGTGCGAGCACAGGTGACTATCCACAGGTGACTATCCCCCGCCACTAGCAGGGTCCTGGGATCCAGGGACAACTTCCCTGGGAGAACACATGGCGCCCCTCAGGCTGGTGCAACGTCATGCTGACCTCTGCTGCCACAGGCTCGCCCCACACTAGGTACCCTTCCCTCCCCCTGGCCTGAGTGAGCCAGAGCCCCCGAATCAGTGGCTCCTTTAACCCCGTCCTGTCTGAGCGAAGAACAGACGCCCTCCTGTTACCAACACGCAGAGGTGGGGCCAAATCCAAAGCTGAGCCCCGGGAGCTGTGAGAACAAAGAAGAGAAAGGGAAGTCTCTCCCAGCAGCCACAGGAGCAGCGGAGTAACTCTCCACAATCAACTTGATGTACCCTGCATCTGTGGAATACCTGAATAGACAGCGAATCACCCCAAATTGAGGAGGTGGACTTTGAGAGCAAGATATATTATTTCTTCCCCTTTTCCTCTTCTTGTGAGTGTGTATGTGTATGGTTCTGTGTGAGATTTTGTCTGTATAGCTTTGCTTTCCCCATTTGTTCTGTGGTTCTATCCATCCATTCTTTTTTTCTTTTTCTTTTAAAAATTTTTTTTCATAATATTTTTTATTCTAATAACTATTTTATTGTATCTTACTTTATTTGATTTTATTTTACTTTATCCTCTTTCTTTATCTCTTTCTACTTTTTCTCCCTTTTATTCTGAGCCATGTGGATGAAAGGCTCTTGGTGCTCCAGCCAGGAGTCAGTGCTGTGCCTCTGAGGTGGGAGAGCCAACTTCAGGACACTGGTCCACAAGAGACCTCCCAGCTCCATGTGATATCAAACAGCAAAAATCTCCCAGAGATCTCTATCTCAACACCAGCACCGAGCTTCACTCAACAACCAGCAAGCTACAGTGCTGGATACCCTATGCCAAACAACTAGCAAGACAGAAACATAGCCCCATCCATTAGCACAGAGGCTGCCTAAAATCATAATAAGGCCACAGACACCCCAAAACACACCACCAGTTGTGGACTTGCCCACTAGAAAGACAAGATCCAACCTCATCCACCAGAACACAGGCACTAGTCCCCTCCACCAGGAAGCCTACACAACCCACTGAACCAACCTTAGCCACTGGGGAAAGACTACAAAAACAATGGGAACTATGAACGTGGAGTCTGCAAAAAAGAGAGCCCAAACACAGTAAAATAAGCAAATGAGAAGACAGAAAAACCTACAGCAGATGAAGGAGCAAGATAAAAACCCACCAGAACTAACAAATGAAGAGGAAGTAAGCAGTCTACCTGAAAAAATAATTCAGAGATAGTAAATATGATCCAAAATCTTGGAAATAGAATAGAGAAAATGAAAGAAACATTTAACAAGGGACTAGAGGAACTAAAGAGGAAACAAACAATGATGAACAACACAATAAATGAAATTAAAAATACTCTAGAAGGGATCAATAGCAGAATAACTGAGGCAGAAGAACAGATAAAGGATAAAATAATAAAAGATAAAATATAAAAAATGAAATAGTGGAAATAACTACTACAGAGAAGAATAAAGAAAGAAGAATGAAAAGAACTGAGGACAGTCTCAGAGATCACTGGGACAACATTAAATGCACCAACATTCGAATTACAGGGGCCCCAGAAGAAGAAGAGAAAAAGAAAGGGACTGAGAAAATATGTGAAGAGATTATAGTTGAAAACTTCCCTAATATGGGAAAGGAAATAATTAATCAAGTCCAGGAAGCACAGAGAGTCTCATACAGGATAAATCCAAAGAAAAACACACCAAGAAACATATTAATCAAACTATCAAAAATTAAATACAAAGAAAACATATTAAAAGCAACAAGGGAAAAAAAACAAATAACACACAAGGGAATCCCTATAAGGTTAACAGCTGATCTTTCAGCAGAAACTCTCCAAGCCAGGGAGTGGCAGGACATATTTAACGTGATGAAGGAGAAAAACCTACAACCAAGATTACTCTACCCATCAAGGATCTCATTCAGATTTGATGGAGAAAGTAAAACCTTTACAGAGGGGCTTCCCTGGTGGTACAGTGGTTGGGAGTCTGCCTGCTGATGCAGGGGACGCGGGTTCGTGCCCCGATCAGGGAGGATCCCACATGCTGTGGAGCGGCTGGGCCCGTGAGCCATGGCTGCTGTGCCTGCGTATGCGGAGCCTGTGCTCCGCAATGGAAGAGGCCACAGCAGTGAGAGGTCCACGTACCGCAAAAAAACAAAACAAAACAAAAAAAACCTTTACAGACAAGCAAAACCTGAGAGAGTTCAGCACCACCAAACCAGCTTTACAACAAATGCTAAAGGAACTTCTCTAGGCAAGAAACACAAGAGAAGGAAAAGACCTACAATAACAAAACCAAAACAATTAAGAAAATAGAAATAGGAAGATACATATCGATAACTACCTTAAATGTAAATGGATTAGATGCTCCCACCGAAAGACACAGACTAGCTGAATGGATACAAAAACAAGACCTGTATATATGCTGTCTACAAGAGACCCACTTCAGACCTAGGGACACATACAGACTGAAAGTGAGTGGATGGAAAAAGATATTCCACACAAATGGAAATCAAAAGAAAGCTGGAGTAGCAATTCTCATATCAGACAAAATAGACTTTAAAATAAAGACGATTACAAGAGACAAAGAAGGACACTACATAATGATCAATGGATTGATCCAAGAAGAAGATATAACAATTGTAAATATTTATGCACCCAACATAGGAGCACCTCAATACATAAGGCAAATACTAACAGCCATAAAAGGGGAAATTGACAGTAACACAATCATAGTAGGGGACTTTAACATCCCACTTTCACGAATGGACAGATCATCCAAAATGAAAACGAATAAGGAAACACAAGCTTTAAATGACACATTAAACAAGATGGACTTAATTGATATTTATAGGACATTTCATTCAAAAACAACAGAATACACATATTTCTCAAGTGCTCATGGAACATTCTCCAGGATAGATCATATCTTGGGTCACAAATCAAGGCTTGATAAATTTAAGAAAATTGAAATTGTATCAAGTATCTTTTCTGACCACAACATTATGAGACTAGATATCAATTACAGGAAAAGATCTGTAAAACATACAAACACATGGAGGCTAAATAAGACACTACTTAATAACCAACAGATCACTGAAGAAATCAAAGAGGAAATCAAAAAATACCTAGAAACAAATGACAATGAAAACACGACCATCCAAAACCTATGGGATGCACCCAAAGCAGTTCTAAGAGGGAAGTTTATAGCAATACAATCCTACCTTAAGAAACAGGAAATATCTCAAATAAACAACCTATCCTTGCACCTAAAGCAATTAGAGAAAGAAGAACAAAAGAACCCCAAAGTTAGCAGAAGGAAAGAAATCATAAAGATCAGATCAGAAATAAATGAAAAAGAAATGAAGGAAACGATAGCAGAGACCAATAAAACTAAAAGCTGGTTCTTTGAGAAGATAAACAAAATTGATAAACGATTAGCCAGACTCATCAAGAGAAAAAGACAGAAGAATCAAATCAATAGAATTAGAAATGAAAAAGAAGAAGCAACAACTGACACTGCAGAAATACAAAGGATCATGAGAGATTACTACAAGTAACTCTATGCCAATAAAATGGACAACCTGGAAGAAATGGACAAATTCTTAGAAATGCACAACCTGCCAAGACTGAACCAGGAAGAAATAGAAAATATGAACAGACAAATCACAAGCACTGAAATTGAAACTGTGATTAAATATCTTCCAACAAACGAAAGCCCAGGACCAGATGGCTTCACAGGTGAATTCTATCAAACATTTAGAGAAGAGCTAACACCTATCCTTCTCAAACTCTTCCAAAATATAGCAGAGGGAGGAACACTCCCAAACTCACTCTACAAGGCCACCATCACCCTGATACCAAAACCAGAAAAGGATGTCACAAAGAAAGAAAACTACAGTCCAATATCACTGATGAACATAGATGCAAAAATCCTCAACAAAATACTAGCAAACAGAATCCAACAGCACATTAAAAGGATCATACACCATGATCAAGTGGGGTTTATTCCAGGAATGCAAGGATTCTTCAAATTACACAAATCAATCAACATGATGCACCATATTAACAAACTGAAGGAGAAAAAACATGATCATCTCAATAGATGCAGAGAAAGCTTTTGACAAAATTCAACACTGATTTATGATAAAAACCCTTCAGAAAGTAGGCATAGAGGGAACTTTCCTCAACATAATAAAGGCCGTATATGACAAACCCACAGCCAACATCATCCTCAATGGTGAATAATTGAAACCATTTCCACTAAGATCAGGAACTAGACAAGGTTGCCCACTCTCACCACTATTATTCAACAGAGTTTTGGAAGTTTTAGCCACAGCAATCAGAGAAGAAAAAGCAATAAAAGGAATCCAAATCGGAAAAGCAGAGGTAAAGCTGTCACTGTTTGCAGATGACATGATATTATACCTAGAGAATCCTAAAGATGCTACCATAAATCTGCTTGAGCTAATCAATGAATTTGGTAAAGTAGCAGGAAACAAAATTAATGCACAGAAATCTCTGGCATTCCTATACACTCATGATGAAAAACCTGAAAGTGAAATTAAGAAAACACTCCCATTTACCATTGCAAAAAAAGAATAAAATATCTAGGAATAAACCTACCTAAGGAGACAAAAGACCTGTATGCAGAAAACTATAAGACACTAATGAAAGAAATTAAAGATGATACAAATAGATGGAGAGATATACCATGTTCTTGGATTGGAAGAATCAACATTGTGAAAATGACTCTACTACCCAAAGCAATCTACAGATTCAGTGCAACCCCTATCAAACTACCACTAGCATTTTTCACAGAACAAGAACAAAAATTTTCACAATTTGTATGGAAACACAAAAGATCTGGAATAGCCAAAGCAATCTTGAGAACAAGAAACAGAGCTGGAGGAATCAGGCTCCCTGACTTCAGACTATACTGCAGAGCTACAGTAATCAAGACAGTATGGTACTGGCACCAAAACTGAAATATAGATCAATGGAACAAGATAGAAAGCCCAGAGATGACCCCATGCACATATGGTCACCTTTTCTTTGATAAAGGAGGCAAGAATATACAATGGAGAAAAGACAGCCTCTTCAATACGTGGTGCTGGGAAAATTGGACAGCTACATGTAAAAGAATGAAATTAGAATGCTCCCTAACACCATACCCAAAAATAAGCTCAAAATGGATTAAAGACCTAAATATAAGGCCAGGCACTATAAAATTCTTAGAGGAAAACACAGGCAGAACACTCTATGACATAAATCACAGCAAGATCCTTTTTGACCCACCTCCTAGAGAAATGGAAATAAAAACAAAAATAAACAAATGGGACCTAATGAAACTTCAAAGCCTTTGCACAGCAAAGGAAACAAATCATAAACAAGACGAAAAGACAACCCTCTGAATGGGAGAAAATATTTGCAAACTAAGCAAGTGACAAAGGATTAATCTTCAAAATATACAAGCAGCTCATATAGCTCAATATCAAAAAAAAAAAAAAAATCCAACCCAATCCAAAAATGGGGAGAAGAGCTAAACAGACATTTCCCCAAAGAAGACATGCAGAATGCCAACAAGCACATGAAAGGATGCTCAACATCCCTAATAATTAGAGAAATGCATATCAAAACTACAATGAGTTATCACCTCACACTGGTCAGAATGGCCATCAACAAAAAATCTACAAACAATAAATGCTGGAGGGGGTGTCTCGAAAAGGGAACCCTCCTCCACTGTTGGTGGGAATGTAAATTGATACAGCCACTATGGAGAACAGTATCGTGTTTCCTTAAAAAACTAGAAATACAACTACCATCCAACCCAGCAATCCCACTATTCTGAATATACCCTGAGAAAACCATAATTCAAAAAGAGTCATGTACCACAATGTTCATTACAGCACTATTTACAATAGCCAGGACATGGTAGCAACCTAAGTGTCCATTGACAGATGAATGAATTAAGAAGATGTGACACATATATACAAGGGAATATTACTCAGCCATAAAAAGAAACAAAATTGAGTTATTTGTAGTGAGTTGGATGGACCATGAGTCTGTCATACAGAGTGAAGTAAGTCAGAAAGAAAAAACAAATACCGTATGCTAACACATATATATGGAATCTAAAAAAAAAAATGGTTCTGAAGAAACTAGGGACAGGACAGGAATAAAGATGCAGATATAGAGAATGGACTTGAGGACACGGGAGGGGAAAGGATAAGTTGGGACGAAGTGAGAGAGTGGCATGTACATATATACATTACCAAATGTAAAATAGATAGCTAGTTGAAAGCAGCCACATTGCACAAGGATATCAGCTCGGTGCTTTGTGACCCCCTAGAGGGGTGGGGTAGGGAGGGTGGGAGGGAGACGCAAGAGGGAGGGGATATGGGGGTATATGTATTGCTGATTCACTTTGTTCTACAGCAGAAACTAACACAACCTTGTAAAGCATTTATACTCCAGTAAAGATGTTAAAAAAAGATTGAATTTAAAAAAAAAAAGATATTGAATATAGTTCCCTATACTCTACAGTAGGTCCTTGTTCTTTATCTATTTTATATTTAGTAGTGTGTATATGTTAATCCCAAACTCCTAATTTATTTCCCCCTCCAGTAATTTTTATTTTATAAGATGTGCCCTGTAGTGAATAAAATAACCCGATGTTATACATCATTACAATAGGAAATGATTTTCAATTGAAAAAAATCAGTCTCTACACTTTGTACCAAAGAAAATATGAAAGTTGCAGCTAATAAAAGAGTGGTTCACAGCCCCCCACTTCATATAAGATCTACCTGTATTAATACTATCTCTTTCCTCCCCCCAAAATTATTCCAGGTGAACTCTGCCCTTATCATTTAATTTTGACGAGTGGTAGTGCAAATTGTTTCTGTTTTCCTGGAATTGACAACAAGAGGTTAAGAGCTGAGTTATAAGGCGTCAGTTTGTCCGTATTCTATTGATAACTTCAAAGAATCAGCTGACATGGTACCTGACAGTTGTTTAGAGCTTGCTGATACCTGTTGTTCCAGTACGACCAGTGTTAAAAACCCCACCTCATTTTCCTCACCTTTCCCAACTTCTGTATGAATTGAGTGTTATTCAAACATTATTCTTTTCTCCTCTACTTGCTGGGGCCTTAGATGCTCTATCTATTTCTTTATATTTACTTCACCTATTTTTTTTTTTTTTTTTTTTTTTTTTTGCGGTACGCGGGCCTCTCACTGTTGTGGCCTCTCCCGTTGTGGAGCACAGGCTCCAAACGCACAGGCTCAGCAGCCATGGCTCACGGGGCCAGCTGCTCCGCAGCATGTGGGATCTTCCCGGACCGGGGCATGAACCTGTGTCCCCTGCATCGGCAGGGGGCTCTCAACCACTGCACCACCAGGGAAGCCCTACTTCACCTATTTAATGCATATATTTTTTAATTTAACTTACAACAAATTATGGCTTTCTCCATCATTTTCACTCTTGCTTTTATGCAATCAATAGTTGCTAAATTTTACTCTCATTTTTACATATATCTTTATTCAACCTTCCTTCTTTTGTTAGAAACTATCCATTTCCCCCTGTCACAGGAGGGTAATTAGTAATAAACTCTGTTTTGTTATCTACAAATATCCTTATTCACCTTATTTCCTAAAAGCTCACTTGTTTGGAATACCATTCTTAGTTAACAGATATTTTCCTTGAATTCAATACAGATGTAATTCAATACAGATGGAACTCTACCTTCATTGTTGCAATGGAAAGGCAGTCAGTCTAGCCTTACTCTGAAGATGACCCCCGCTCTAAACTTACCCACCACTTTTTAAGATTTCTTTTGCTTTGGGGTTCTACAATTTCTCTGGAATGTGTCTAGGCTGGGCTATGTTTTTTATGTGTATTGTTCTGAAATCTCAGTTTCTTCATTCTTTTGTTTATCTAGCTCGTCTGGATCTAGGAGGATCCAGATCACCCTGTTGGGTAGCAGGGTCTAACTCTTATTCTTCCTATTAGCTTCACCACATTAAGGCAACCCTAAATGTTATCACCTGTTATATATGGTACAGTTGACTATTAAAGTCAAAATTCAAGGTTTTCAGAAACCCTCTGAGTGATTAGTGCTAGCCCTGTCTTTTCTCCCAGGGATTCAGCTTTCACTATATTTGGGGGATAAAGAAGGCAAGAATATACAATGGAGTGATTAGTGCTAGCCGTCTTTTCTCCCAGGGATTCAGCTTGCACTATATTTGGGGGATCTGAGGATTTCGTATTTTCTTGTCCATTCATAAATACATTCCTCTTCTTAAATGTATTATATGGAGCATTTTACTTGCTTTAATTTGCAGGGTCACTCAAAATATCTCATACAACAATGCACAGAAAGTTGAGTCCGACTTCTTTATTAAGAGGAGTGTGAAGGCAGAAGGAAGACAGGGACTCTCTTATTTGAGACGTAGAGTCTGCAGTGTGTTTGGCCTCCCTTCCCCTTTTCTCCTATTCCCCTCTATGGGTGGGTGGGGGACAGGGTAGGGTGTCAAGTTAGACTTGTTGTCTTTCAAAGTCCTGACTTGAGGTTTCTTCTGTAGGATGACAATGATTTAGAACAAAAGCAACCAGAAGGGACTATTCAATTCACCCCGTGAGTAGAGCCCATTGTTTTCTATTTCTTTTTTTAAAGGACAACCCTAGGAAAAATCCAGGAAGAGGAAAGTATGTGTGACACAGACGTTCACACCCCCATCTCTACTGCAATCCCAACCCAACCAGTGAAGTCACAGCTCCCTCGAAACCATAGGCACCTCTAAATAATACATTCACTAGTCCAGCTTGTGTTAGGTGCCAATCCCTTGGTCAAGGGGCAGTGAGCATTTTTGTGATTCTCCCACCAGGAATACATGAAGTGGGGAAGGGGCATTTCTGTAAGGGGATAGCCAGATAGCTGTAAAAAAACAAAGGGAAAGACATAATGGGCAGACAAGAGCATCACATGACCAGGATGGCTCACATTGAAATAAAGATGTTATTGGAATAGGGAAAAGGATAGCAAAGCTTGTAAGATATATATGCCTAGAAAGATATCATGGGGGAATAATATTCTTGTACACAAGAAGGGAGCCCAGAATATTAAGGATTAGTATTTAAACATGAAAGAAACTTGGACAAAACTGCAAATAGTCTAGTTTAAAAAGAAAAAATTCAATCAAAGTTGCAGATTTTACATGAGGTGTTAAAAACTCTTGATGAGTGCCTTAAGCCAAAGAAACCAACACATTTTTGTATTAACATGAGAATTAATTATATTTTCATCATGGTTGTGTGTTTTTCCTTAAAGTCTACTAAACAATACTGATGGTTTAAATAACTATTCTATGAAATAACTATTTTATATTATACACAGGCCTGTATACAGGTATGTGTTTGGTATTTTCAGATTAGTTGTGTATATTTCCTAGAATAAACTATAAGTTTCTTAAAAGCAAAGAAATAGTTTGTCTTGAGGAAATAAAGAAATATTTCAATGCTACATATGTCTCTTCAAAAATCAATAAATGGATTGATTAATTAACAGATTAAATTGTGTAGGAGCTCTGATTTGGCCTTTTTAAGCAGCTTTGATCAGAGTTCTAGAAAATCAGTCACTGGCAAACAATAGAAGATAGAAAGGAATATTCTGAAGCCCATTGTATTTTGTTTTTCTTTGTTTGATTTTCTCTTCCCCTCTCTACCAAGGCAGAACTGAAAAGCTCTTTTCCACTGTCATCCAATATTAGACATTTTGCCAGACAGGCAAAGTGGAGGTAATATCATGAAGAGTAATGACTAAATTTATTTTAGAGCATCTGCTTCTACAGCTTTGGAAAGAAAGTGATTCAGAGCTGAGAAATCTGGTTAATGCAATCAAAAATCCCTGTGGTACCATTCTTGACCTTTAAAGCCAACACGCATTTGCAGAATGGAAAATTGAGCAGGAAGCCTGCTTTCAAACACTTGCTTAGTGATGTTTGGTGGTTTACCAGCTAGACAGTACTCCTTATCAATATTTCAGAGTCTGATGGAACAGCTGCCCTTTGAAACCAAAGGTCATATTCAGAGCTGGAAAATAGAATGGCTTGCAGAAAGTCATCTGTAGCAGTACTAATCTCAGCTACAAAACAATATTGAAAACATTTAGAAAGAAATATTTTTGGAATACATTTCAGAAAAGGTATTTCTAACAGTGGACTTAGAAGCATCAAAAGTTATAATTTGTTAGTTATTATTTATTTTTAATTTTTATTGGAGTTTAGTTGCTTTACAATATTGTGTTAATTTCTACTGTAGGCAGTGTATCAGCTATACGTGTACATATATCCCCTCT
The DNA here is from genome assembly GCF_951394435.1 of Stenella coeruleoalba. Taxonomy (NCBI): domain Eukaryota; kingdom Metazoa; phylum Chordata; class Mammalia; order Artiodactyla; family Delphinidae; genus Stenella; species Stenella coeruleoalba. Next base: position 10,444,300 of record NC_137148.1, on the reverse strand, counting down.
TTTTTGGATTTCCTTCCCATTTAGGTCACTACAGAGCATTGAGTAGAGTACCCTGTGCTTTACAGTATTTTCTCATTAGTTATCTATTTTATACATAGTATCAATAGTGTGTATATGTCAATCTCCATCTCCCAATTCATCCCACCCCTCCTTCCCCCTTGGTATCCATATGTTTGTTCTCTACACCTGTGTCTCTATTTCTGCTCTGCAAATAAGATCATCTATGCCGTTTCTTTTAGATTCCACATATATGTGTTAATATACTATATCTGTTTTTCTCTTGCTGACTTACTTCACTCTGTGTGACAGTCTCCAGGTCCATCCACATCTCTACAAATGGCCCAATTTCGTTACTTTTTGTGGCTGAGTAATATTCCATTTTATATATATATATATATATATATGTACCACACCTTTATCCATTCATCTGTCGATGGACATTTAGGTTGCTTCCTAATTGCAGTAACAGAAAGACATTCGTGCTGATATAGGTATAGGAGTTTCTTTTGTTAAATCACATAGATGATCTTCTAAATATTTGTGGAACTAGGAAAAAATACACACCCAAGGTGCATGGATCCAGAATTTGAAAGTTAGAGACCAAAACCATCCCTTCTTTTCATCTCTGCCTCTCACTGTATTATCTAATGCACTCACCTACTTCTCTACAAAAACAAACTTCCTAATGAGTTATGCCTTTTCCTCAATGGCTTTAGTATGCTCTATCATCCACTCTGGTTTTACATCTATAGGGTTGAACTCAAGTTCAACACTTGGCATACTTTAATTAGCCTCAACTCTAAGGTTTCTAGTTCAAATTCTTGTAAAATCAGACTCAGCATTGTTTATAGATTAGGTTTCTTAAGTCAAAACTTCATTCCTGTTAATGGCAGTAAAGGAGTTACATGCTACCAAGAAAATAAGTAAATAAAGGCAGAAAGGGATGGTTGGAACTTCAGTTGGCTGCAGACTATTTTCAAAGAGGGTACAGATAGGGAAGCAATTATCAGCTTCTCTACTAAAATTAGTAAAGTAAATTCAGGGTAGAAAGGAGACTATTGATCCATCAATTTAAACCAATTGAGCTAATTTATTTTACTTAATGAGGGACTGTTTTGTGATCTCCAAAGTAAACAGCATAATTCTGAAAATACCTATGGATGAACTATGTTTTCTTGCCTTATTTTCTTAAGAATTACCAAAAAGCATTGGAAAATAGTAAGACATAAAAACTATCACTGACCAGGATTAGAACATCAGACTGTTTATGATAGTAGAGGAAAGAGGTATAAAGTTACAAATAAACTTGAGAAAAAATGTTTGGAGAAACAGCAATTAATCCTCAACAAATGACATTATGGTTAAAACGTGACCTTGACACTAAGGAAATTTTCCCTTTTGATAACATAGGAAAGTTGAACTAGACTCATGTGATAGTCATTTTTTTGAGCACTAACAGTGGGCTGGACAATAAACCTAGAATTAAAATAATAATAACAGCAACACTAACAGCAGTAATAAACAAAACCCCACCCCTGGTATCAGGGAGCTCACAATCCAGAAATTTTATCTCTTCTAGCCCTAAAATTCTGCTAACTCATGTGTTTGGGCCAGATAATATTATATATAATATCCCAGAACCAGGGATGTACAGATCTGCCCAAGTGCAAGCTTTCTTCCACTATAGGACTCCTAAAGCTACCTGTACTACAGAAATTTCAAATTGGAAGCAAATTAACACTTTTTATTAATGGAACGAATGCTAAAACTCCCATGTTAAGCTTTGGCAAATGCAGAATTATGGAATGTGGAGTACATTTATAGACCTAAAATGGTATTTGCTTAATTTCTGAAACCCAAATCCAAAATTGGGTCTTACTGTCTTCTGGTCAGCAGCGTGACATGAAAGACTGAAGCAGTGAAGGTCAGGGGTCATAAGTGAGTTCATTGACCCATCTGGCTGCTAGACTGGTCATTGTGGCAGATAGGAAAGATACTGTTTCTAAAAAAAAAAAAAAAAAAGCGGTGGGGGAGGAAGGAAACGAAAGAAAAAGAAAGGGGAAAAAGGAAAAGAAAGAAAAAGAAAACATGGCTCAATCACTTTCTTAGAGTTCAAAGTCAGATTAGCATATACTTGAAAGAAAAAAAAGCATGGTGGAGGCATGGTGGGATAGGAAAAGATATGCTTTCTGGATGTAAATAGGAATCTGTGAATCCACAAAACATAAAAAATCAGAGTTTGAATGTCCTGTGGATTCACAGATTTTACAAATTCTCATAAAATAAGTCTGTATTCCTGACTAGGGTCTATAAAGCCCTTCACCATCTAGTCCCCATCCACCTTCTGATTTCAGCCTCAGCCTCCTCCTCCTGACTGCTGGATACACTGATTTATTTCCTGGTCCCCGTATGTAACATGCACATCCTGCCCTCCCCCTCTACATAATGAACTCCTGTTCATCTCTAGCTGGAGATCAAGCCATTCCATCTAATGAAAACATCCCCTAACTCCCAAAGAAAGGCCTAGTTCTTCCTTTGCCATGATTTCCATAGAGAATTTACACAGCCTTTAGAAAACCATGATGTTTTTTTTTTCTTGCAGCTTTACTGTCTTCCTGATAAACTGAACTCACTGAATGTAAGGCAGACGGTGCTTCATCTTTGCACTGTGAAATATCTTGCTTAATAGGTGTTCAAAAATAAATAACATACAAAAATTAAAAGTAATCTAAAGTACTTAAAGATATCATGTAGTTTGCAACTAGCAACAAGAATCAACAATAAAGAAAATATTAATATAATGGTTTATTGTCTTCTTTGATACCAATGACTACGATCTTTTAAAAAAATCCCTTCTCAATTCTTGAGCGGTTTGTAATCAACTAAGTAAATAAAGCATACAATATGTGTTAGGATAGAGGTCCAAAAATGGTCCCTATTCTCCAAGCCTTCTTGTGCCCCCTCATCCTTTGCAATTTTTACCTTTGAATCTGGTCTGATCTTGTGACTTGACTTAGGGTTAGACACTCACTTCTACTGTCTCTCTTGCAGCCCTGCCCACAATGAGAAACCAGACTGGACAAACATGAACCATGAGGGACCATATAAATCTAAGCAGAGTCAAGTAGGTCTAGCCCAGGTCTTCCCAGACCAGCCAGTTCCCCGAAATCTGACCACAAATGCATGACAAGCCCAGGCCACTCAGTGAAACCATCAAATCAATGTAGACACATGTCAAATAATAACTTTCTATGGTTTGAAGCCACTAAATTTGGGGGTGATTTATTATCAACAGCAGTAACTGACACAAAACAATACAGAATTTTGAAAGAAGAAAAATATCCCCTTACCTTAGAATAAGGACCAGACAAAAGAGCTAAGATCAAAATTATAAATATTTAAATACTTTACATAGAATAACAGATAAAAGAATCAGTCAAAACCAGGATCCAAACTAGATTAAAAATCATATAATTATCCTTTTTCATAGGGATATTTTTGTCAGATTATTTTGTGAAAAACAGTTTTCACTACCTCAGGGTCTTAGAGTCACATAAAAATAATTGTGTCATAATAAAAGAACTTTATTAATAGGAACATAAACACTCATATCACTATCTATTTTTTATATTGCTATCTGGCATCCAATTTTCTTGTAACATTATATTTAGACTCACAAATGTGATTGAAAATGTATCTCCTCATTTGATTGCCTGGCTTTTCCATCACTAAAAGTGAAAAACTGAAACACTAGTTTTGTTCTACGACTTCATTCATATTTTTCTTTTTAATCTCTTGAATGAGTGACTTTTTCAGATCAATATCCATGATTTATAAAGCTATTTCATTACCTGTAGTATTAAACGATTTGAAGATTAATAATCCTTCTATTAAAATACTACTGTCTATAAATAAAGTGTGGAAAAATCCGTTTATCTTATACCTAAAGGTCACCATACATGTAACTAAAAACATAGTTCTATTTGGGATCATGCTTTTTATCTCACAGACTAAAAAGAAAATCACATGTACCTGGTACTGTGTGGGGACTTTAATATTAATTTGATTAATTCTCTGCATGATTCTTTTTGTTTTTAAAAAGAATCATCATGTGTCTTTTCTTCATTTTCCTAAAGAGGACAGAGATTCAAGGACCTTTAGCAAAGGTTTTAAGATTGAAAGTTTTAAAGTATAAGGATTTCAAGCTTGATATTTCGTTTAGTAATACATGTGTAGTAAGTGGAATTTGGAAAATTCAGAACCATATATGAAAGAAAAAAATGTATAACTGTAGAAAATTTTACTCTGCAATTAAGGTATTCTCAAGGCTTCAAGTATAGGATCACAGAGCATATAGCTAAAGACTGGAATGATATCACTTACAGGTGGAATCTCAAAAAGCCAAACTTGTGGAAACTGAGAGTAGAATGCTGGTTACTAGGGCCTGGGAGGTGGGGGAATTGGGGAGAGGTCGTTTAATGTACAAATTTTCAACTAGTGGTTAAATAAGTTCTGGAGATCTAACGCACAGCATGGTGACTATAGTCAACAATTCTGTTGTGTCACCTTCAAAGTTTTTAAGAGACTGGATCTCAATTGTTCTCATTTCCAAAAACAAAAAAAAAAGAAGAAAATGGTAACTATGTGATGCGATAGAGGTGTTAGCTAACACAATGGTGGTAATCATATTGCAGTATATAAATGTATCAACATGTTGTACACCTTAAACTCACACAATGTCGTATGTCAATTATATCTCAATAAAAAGAAAGACTGAAATAATCAGTTCAGCTCTGATCTCTTTACTAAGGTTTAAACCTAAGTATCTAATTATTAACCAGGCATGTCAATTTGAATATACAATGGATCAAACAAACCAAACTCTCACCTTCCCCTGCAAACCTTAATTCTATAAGTAACATCATGATCCATCCCTTTGGTCAAACCAGAAACCTGGGCAGTAGCTTTGATTTTTGTTTTTCATCAGAGCTCTCCCTCCTCTTAAATCTTCTCTTTTTTAAGACCTACCTTTCCATCTCATAAATACTTCTTGAACTTGTCTGCATCAAAATTTCATTCATCTAATTTAAGCTAACACATCACACACAGGCTCAAGCCACAGCTCTCAAAATGGTCACTGGGATTTTATTATGATCAAATCTTAATCTCGTCATTTCTAGACCAGGGCATAGGCATTTTAACATGATCCACCAGGCCCCACGTTCCAAATCCTGATAAACTCTTAACTTCTTGGTCTAGATAGGCTGAGCTACTTCCAGGTTTCATTGTCTATCTCCCCTTGGAGATCTCGCAAATTCAGTCCCCTCTTCTCAGAACACACTCACATACTTCTCCATTAAGTGGATAAATCCTACTTGTTTTCAGACATCATTTTCTCCGGGAAGTCTTCCACAAGGTTGGGTAAGGACTCTCGTGTTATTCCCATAGCACCATGTGTTGACCTTATATCCCATCCCCCACTCTATTGCTTCAATCTCCAACTAAAGTATACCTCCTGTATCTCCAATTAAACTATAAGGTCACATAGAATACAGCCTCTTCTTCTCATCCAGTTTAGTAATCGTTTAGTAATATTCTGATGCCTAGCAGAGTTCCTGGTTCATAATGAAAGAAATATTTGTTGAATAAATCAAATAAAGAATAAATAATTGTATAATAACTGTAAATGGATAACCCTAACTTGTCTATTGATTATGTACATTTCCAATGTGGATTTGTTAAACTGAGTATTTTTCTTATTGAACTTTACAAGATTAAGTACACTGAGTGATGCAAGGAGGCAGACTATAAGAGTAGAAAGAATATTTGAATCAAATCAGAATAGAAGAAATCCAGTTTTGAACTACATTTACACCTGTAAAACCACCACCACAATCAAGGTAGTGAAACTACCCCAAACTTTTCAAGTTGTACATTCAAAATAGTATTCAATATATAGTTAATCGTATGTCATTTATACTTCAATAAAGCTGTTTAAAAAATAGGGGTAAATGGGTCAAGGGAAAATATTGAAAAATTATCATTTTAAACATAAAATATTAATATGTAATATATGCATTCATTCATAGACGGCAGCTTTTGCTGTAAGACAAAGGAGAGATAATCAGATGGCAGAAGCATAGCAGGAGAGTAAAATTATTACAAAACACCATTCACCTGGATTGGTTGTGTGCTATGCTGCTTTCTACCATATACTCTTCTATCCAGTCTCTCTTTTAAAACATCACATGAAAGTAGAAACAAAGCACTTAGTATTTTCTCTGCTCCCAAAGATTATATTGTAAACCACTCCATGTGCTCAATTATGTGTTCTGGTAAAATTCATTGAGCATAAGAAAATAATGAAATTGCATTTTAGACTTCTGGAAGTGGAGCGAACTTTACAATTTGGTCCACGCTGCTAACTTCCCAGATGAGCAATCTGAGATCCAGAAAATGGCCTGAGCTTTAAAGGGCCACACAGCAGGCAGTGGCATTGGCATTCATACCACCCATTTCAAAATTCAGGGGAACACACTGCCTGAATTCTTTTTTTGAGTAGCATTTTGGGTATAATTTATTATTTAATCAAATTCTATATCAGTCATCTTCCCCCAGTAAAGAATATAAATGATATTGCATGAGGAATTTATTCTATCCACTTAGGTAAAAATTAAGAATACTCCTTGCTACATACATCCATTTTTACCACTGCCTTATATCAATAGTTTCTCTCAACTACCCTCTCAAGTTTCACTAATAAAATTAACCTGCTGAACTTTCATTCTTCTTTAAATGCCTAAATCATTACATTCATATGGTAGACAATTGGCCAATATAAATCTAAATAATGAAATTTTGGATTAGGAAAAATCTTTCTGAGAAATCTATTTTTATTTTAACTTTTAGAGAAAAGCAGTCACTGAGGGTAACCTCAGTATTATAATTTCTGTCAACACTCTGAAAACTTATTTATAGCCAACTACTTATTTTAGGCCTGAGGGTTGAGATTATGGTCCATTTAAAGATAAAAAGTTTACAATGGTTCAGTATAAAGTTGCAATATATATGCTTTCAATCACAAGGCAATATTCTTCTAAGGTAACAAATAACTCCATGGAAAAAAATTTTATATTAGTCATTGCTTTGAATCTTTCATTTTCATGAGCACTAAGCCACATTTTCTAAGACTGAAAGGCATTTCAAGGAACAAAAATGTTATTGGGTGCTACACTGATTTTGTTTATTTATAAAATCATAAAGTGTTTTAAAAAGTCATTTTCCTTTTGTGAATGATATTTTCCATTCCAGTGGGTTTAACTGAGTACAGATATCCTTATGAAAAATAAACAAATAAAAGAAAATTAAAAGCTATAGACTAAACAGATGTTATACAGCTTCCTTTAGAGAAGGTATATTCCATTAGCACAGATCAAATAGCTTAGCAGTGCTTTCCTTCTTAATAGATATTAAAAGCACTGAGTGAGAATGCTCTTTCAAATAATTTAATTTGACATATGATATTTAACTATTTCTAGTAGATTCCAGGATGTTCGAAGCACAGAAGTTAACAGAATGGCTTTTAATTGAAAGCCAAACAGGATTTTGAATATGAGTTCATAATTTAAATGAGATACTCTTACAAACGTATATAGCAGTATTTAACCTGGTTATTAACCTGTTAAAAGGATGCAATTCCTATGTGTGTGTAAACTGAGGGACTCCAGTTGAAGAAGAGCACAATTGTTTTTTCTTTAATTAAATGTTTATTGAGATAATTGTAGATTCCCATGCAGTTGTAACAATACAGGGTAATCTAATGTGTCTTTTATCGGTTCCCTCCAATGGAAACATCTTATAAAACTATAATATAAAATCATAACTATTATGTTGTTATTGATAAAATCCACAGATCTTAGATTTTACTTATATTTATGTGTATGTGTGTATATTTAGATCTATTCAATTTTATAATCTGTAGGTTTGCACATCCACCACCACAATCAAGATACAGAACAGGGCTTCCCTGGTGGTGCAGTGGTTGAGAGTCCACCTGCCGATGCAGGGGACGCGGGTTTGTGCCCCGGTCCGGGAAGATCCCACATGCCGCGGAGCGACTGGGCCCGTGAGCCATGGCCGCTGAGCCTGCACCTCCGGAGCCTTTGCTCCGCAACGGGAGAGGCCGCAACAGTGAGATGCCCGCATAAAGGAAAAAAAAAACAAAAAAACCAAACAAAGATACAGAACATTCCCACCGTCATAAGGATCTCTCATGTTGCCCCTTTATAACTGCAAATCATTTTTTATCTCCCAAAAGATAGGATGTCAAAGGAAAACGAAAGAAAAATATTTTAAGAAAATTGAAAAAGGTAAGAAAGTATGAAGAATTAGTAAGACACAAAAGAAAACAACAGGAAAGAAACACAGATAATGAGGTCCTTAGCCTGGTTTTTCCCCCAGAAGGAGCTTGGACATGTATATGAGTAATTTATTTTGAAAATTGACACCATAGGAAACTGGGAAGACTAAGACATGGAAAGTGGAAAAAACAATTTAACCGTTTGTCTTTTAAGCTGATCACCACTGAGGGCAACTGGGTCTTGATCCTACTGGGACGGATGCTAGGAGGAGCCATTAAAATGCATCAGAATATTCACAAGCACTGAGACAGAAAGGTGAGTATTTATCCTCTGATACACACTACAGCTTCCGGTTGGTCAAGGGCTGGCCCATGGGCTCACTAACAACTCCAGATACCTGCCTGCGTCACTGGTCAGCTGCATGTATGGAGTCTCTCTGTGAGGCTGCCAAGATGGATTCCTGTCTCTATTATTTTTATCCTTACTGACAATCATGAAGCTTAAAACACAAAACCCATGTAGCATACTTAATTATTGTTTACAATAACTGACGTTTATTTTTATTTCAAGTTCCCATTTAGTTGAATCTGGAAATTTAAATTAGGTCAATTTCTAATGCCCACCCCTACTCTTTCTCTGCAGTTGTATTAAATTCCAAGGGACTTAGGAACAACAGAGATCTTGACTGCGCTGCAGGCAACTGCATGAGTGATAACTGTGAAAGGGTAAGTGGGAGTCTGTCTTCACTGGCTCCTGCTGATATATATGTATGTGTGCATGTGGTGTATGTACACACACATACACTCGTACATATACACACATGCACGCGTGTGTGTACGCATGTATATAGAGAACCTTGGATCCTGGATCCACAAACTGATATCGTCTTGAATCACAAGATCTCTTCCTGTCGCTCAACTACTTCTAAGTCCTCATTTTTCATTAGAGTCTTTCTACTGATACATTGTTGAGCCTCTGCCTTGGAGAGGCGGTACCTTTCCCTTTTGCTCTTGGATTCTCCAAACACATAAAAGCATTTGATCGCAGCCACCCCCATCCCCAAACCTGGGATTGATCCCTCCCTGGAGAATCGGGGGTGGAGGTGGATGGGGAGTGCTGAGCTTAGTGTCTCTTTCCCAAATAATACAGCGTCTGTTCAATATCCAGAACTGTTCACCTAATCTCAGTCCTGCCAACCCAGGGGATCATTTTCCTGACTCAGGAACAGGAAGCCTTCATTAACTATTCCCTAAAATATGATATCTAAGCCCAGAAACTTGTCCCTAACTCCCTCCTCCTTTGATATCAGGATTTTTGAAGCAAAGACCAATAAAAATTGGCTCTATATTCTGTTCTGTCATCCCTTCCCCGAGGTGATGAAGGTAGAAAACTCAACTGCCTGAATGAGGTAAAGGGTCTGGGATATGAGATAATATTGAAGGAGGCCCCTTGATTAATATTTCAAGGACATAGGCTGAAATAGTCATAATAATTATGGAAAAATATGTAACCTAAACACTACTCTGATTTTCTTAAAATAAAAAAGAACCAATCAATCTCAGATGAACTGTTTCCCTTGTGAATGAATCTTACCAAAATTTCAGTGTACACAGTATATTGTTTAAAGTATACTTTTTATAAGTGTGCAATTTTCCACATAATCCTTTTAATACATATGCATATATTCTAAAAAGTATATATGCATACTTAACCTGGAAAAGCGGAGTAATTTTTCTTGCCACCGAAAGGAATAAAGTGTATCAAGGTCAAAAATAACAGTGTAATTATTTCATATTCTGTTACATTTGCATACTGTGACAATTTTTACTGACAATAAAAATCTCTCATATTCCAGAGTTTGAGAAATAATTATAATAACTGCAATCAAATGTTAGTGCTATACCTTGACATTTACAAAGCATTCCTTAGTGTATTGCTGCATTCAAATTTTATGAGAGAAACTGACTGGAAACTTTAAGTGAGCCAATTTTAAAGCAATAAATCATTTTACTTTTTTCCTAAAATGAAGGCTGTACATGGAAGTACCATCGGTTGCCCCAGTACTCAGAGCAGTAGTAACTTTATAGCAATTAAACTGTTACAGTAATTTCCAAAGCTAAAGAAATTTACCCTTCACCTTTCAAGGCTTATTTGATATACTAGCATCAAACCCTGTCTCAATTCTACTCTAGTGGTGGCTATACTTCAATCTGTGAACTGTATTAGCAGTCTTTGGTTGACTACACCCATGATCTGGAGGACTGTTTATTGCATGTAAACTATCCATTTTTTAGCAAGTTCCCCTATGATTGGTTTTTCAAGTAATTATTTCTATTAGAGTCAAAGATTTCATATCTTTTCTTTCTATATCCTTTTCGTAACATGGTTGCAGCATTCCTTCCTTTGTACTCAAGAAGACACTCATTTTTCCCAAGGGTTCCTACATTTTCTTCTACCTACATTGCAACTGTATTCAGAACGTAAACAAATCATCAGAAGTCTGACACCTTGTCAGTCTAAGTTGGGAAAGGCAGCCATGTTTTAATCAACAAAGTTTAAAGAGAAAGAAAGAGGGAGAGGGAAGGAGAGAGAGACAGAGAGAGATTCTTTTAGAATTTGTTGCATGTAACTTTTTAAACACAAGTTCTTTCAGACACTCCAGAATTGCTGGTTACATAAGAAACAGATTAGTCTAACAACTACAATGATAATATTTTTTAAAATGGAGTTTCAATTTGTATACTGAATGTCTTCAGTGCTAATATCAACGAAAGGAATTAATTTTGTATTCATGAACATGAAATACGGCTATTCAAAATGTGTATTTATGGCATAATTTTTTCTCTAAAATTAAAAAGTTATCTAACTCATTAACTAATGAATCAGTATAGTGGATGTTTACATGTATATACTAATTGTAATGGAGAGGACAAAAAAAGAGATGAAAGAAAGAAAGAAAGAGAGAGAGAGAGGGAGGGAGGGAGGGAGGGTGAAAGAAAGAAAGAAAAAGAAAGAAAGAAAGAAAGAGAAAGAAAGAAAGAAAGAAAGAAAGAAAGAAAGAAAGAAAGAAAGAGAAAGAAAGAAAGAAAAAGAAAGAAAGAAAGAAAGAAAGAAAGAAAGAAAAAGAAAAAGAAAGAAAGAAAAAAAGAAAGAAAGAAAGAAAGAAAGAAAGAAAGAAAGAAAGAAAGAAAGAAAGAAAGAAAAAGAAAGAAAGAAAGAAATGATGGTATTTTACTTTCTTCCACGTCTACCTTTCTTTCTTTACCCTAGATTATTTTATCGTTTTTTATTATTTCCTTTTTTGTGGTGTTCACTGTAATGCTAGATTTTCTTCATTAAAGTTCCTTGTGATTCTCTCTCTCTCTCCCTCTTTCTCTTTCCCTCCCTCTCTCTGTGTGCATGTGTGTGTCTCTGTGTATTCTTGTGTCAGAGTGGGTAGGAAGAGAAAGACAGAGAGAGGTAGAGAGACACAGAGAGAGAGAGAGAGAGAGAGAGAATTGACCTAGATATTGGATGCTCATTCTAAAATAATGAGGCCAGGACAATGAAGGAATTCTCTCCTGTCTCATGATTTGGGAGCAGATTTGAAAATGACAGGAGTGCAAGGAAGTTTCATGGCACATAAACACCATTTTTATTTATTGTCTGATAATTCCATATTATATGTTTTAACTTTATTCAATCTACTTCAGTAGCCTAAAACGGACATCATGTGCATTGACATCAGTCCTATCAGATTCTCAAAAGTATATAATTTGATGAGGGTGGCACATGCACAGAATAATTGTGTTTGCAAGAACAGCTTGAATTTGGCCATGAGAATGGAAGATAACATAATTCCTGAAATATGAGTGAGGGGAATGTAGCAATACTGATTTGCCTAAAAGTCTCCTTGGCATGGAATTGGGTTGGTGAATTGAGGAGAATATTAATTTGATGTTGGGCTTGTTCAGTTTATTTGCATTTTGCTAAACGACGAAGTAGGAATATCAGACAGAGAAGTATATGCATGTGAACGGGAATCAGATGAAAGCCTCCACCGGGAATTCTCCAACTCACAGTCTTAGAAGTAATAAAAGTAGATGAGCTCATAGTGGTATTGCTTTCCATGGAAATTCTTTCCCATGGATCTAATGATGAGGTGAATAATTCATTTTAGTATACCAACACATTTCTTTGTTGCTAAGACTAATCTTTTTCTTATTTTGACATCTTCAAAATTATAAGATTTGTACACATACACCTACATGTATTTATATGTATAAACAAGCAGTATATCTTATTTTCTGTGTCACTATAAAATCAAAGAATTATAGTTATGTATTTTCTATTTCAAGTTGATATAACTTTAAATTTTCATTAGAAGAAACCTAGCTCCCCAAACATTTGGGGATAAGTTTTTAACTTCATAAGGGCCATCCCACTGTCCTTATTTTATGGCATGTAAGATTCAAATATTGCAAGAAAAGGGTAGAAATGTTGCCTAAGAAGTGAAAAGATTGAGGCCCATATCCTTTCTCTTTAGCGACTCACTCAAAGCTATTGTGACACCTCCCTAATTGAAATAGTTCCAAGCAAGACAAATAGGCTGAAGATTCATTATAAGTAGTTTTGAGGGAGTGAGGAGGCTGGAGGGAAAAGGAAATATTTTTCTGTTGCACTCAAGTTTCTAGTTTTGGTAACTGGGTGAATGATGCTATTAAATGATACAGGGAATGTGAGAAGAGCCAGACGAGAACTTGTGAGGGGAGTGCAATTCAACCTGAGAATTTTGAATCCAAATGGAAGACGAAAGTTGCTATTTCTAATAATCTGCTATAGATTTAGATCTAAAATGTAACATAATTGTTCATACTTTATACTTCTGGAGAAAGTACACAGCTAAAGTTCACCAATGCTGTCTGAACAAATTTTTTTTTTTTTTTTTTTTTTTGTGGTACGCGGGCCTCTCACTGCTGTGGCCTCTCCCGTTGTGGAGCACAGGCTCTGGACGCGCAGGCTCAGCAGCCATGGATCACGGGCCCAGCTGCTCCGCAGCGTGTAGGATCCTCCCAGACCAGGGCACGAACCCATGTCCCCCACATCGGCAGGTGGACTCTCAACCACTGCGCCACCAGGGAAGCCCATGAACAAATTTTAGAAATATGTGTGTACATATCCTTTAGTTATAGAGCCATGAATAGATTTTTGTCAATGCAATTCTGTCTTAAAGTCTAGATCGGTACTGTCTAGAATTTTCAAATGTCTTATTCTTTATATTCCAGATGTGTGCCTCCAATCTGATAAGATTGTCCTTTAATTAGAGCATCTGGTCCATTTGTATTTAATTAACTTCTTATTTAGATATGAATTCACCTCCCTTTCCTTTAGTCTTGCCTTTCTATCCTTCTTTTATCTGTTTTCTTTGACTTCTCTTGGTTTGATTATTTTTCATTATTCTATTTTACTCTCCTATTAGCTTGGTGGATTTACAAAATTTATAAGACTACGAAGTTTGTTTACTATGCTTTTCAGTGACTACCCAGAAATTATAACATACATCCTTGACTTATCAAGATTTAGGACTTTTACTACTTCCCATGGCAGGTAATGATCCTCAACCACTTTAATTTCATTTGTCCTTTTGACTTTACAACTTATCTTTGTCAAGTGATTTAATTCTCTTTATTTTATGATTTTATTTATTTATTTATTTATTTTTGGCTGCATTGGGTCTTCGTTGCTGCATGTGGGCTCTCTCTATTTGTGGTGAGTGGGGGCTACTCATTGTGGTGGCTTCTCTTGTTGCGAAGCACAGGCTCTAGGCATGCAGGCTTCAACTGTTGTGGCACGTGGGCTCAGTAGTTGTGGCGCAGGGGCTTAGTTGCTCTGCAGCATGTGGGAATCTTCCCAGACCAGGGTTCAAACCCGTGTCCCCGTGCATTAGCTGGCGGATTCTCAACCACTGCACCACCAGGGAAGCCCAGTTCTCTTTATTTTAATCCCACAAGTCATTGTCAACATCATTTTTAATAGAAAACATTCATTCACATTTACTGATACATCTGCCATTTCCAATGCTCTTCCTTTAAATTTGCATCTTCAACCTTTCATCTGGTATTATTGTGCTTTCCCCACTGCGAAAAAAATCTATTTATTTAATAAAGTTCTGCTAGTAACAATATATCCTCTTCACTTTTATTTTCCTGAAACTGTCTTCCTTTAATCCTCACTTTTTGAATGATATTTTGATGGCTTTGAAATTTGAAGTTGACAGATTAGCTTTCCTCCCTTTGAAGATGCCGTTCTGCTGTCTTCAGTTTCCCAGGCTTCTGTAGGGAAGTCAGCTGTCTTCCTGTTGTTCATTTAAAGATACCTCATCTTTTTGTCTGGATTCTTTTAAGATTTCTTAAAGCAAACATGTTGACAAATCTTGTGTATAGGCTTTCTGGTTAGTAGTTACTTTGGCGTAGAGTAAAACAAAGTTTTTAGTTAATTCGTAACAAGGCTTTATCCTGTTTTCAATAAATTAGAGAGATCAGCCCGAAGTCATGATACACTGACAAATTTAAAAGACACACTTGACCTGCTAGGCTGATTTCTAACAGCACTTTAGTTCACTGCTCTTCCCTGGCCACCAGACCGCATACATTTTCTTCTTTTCTTTACCTTACCTGTCAAACGAATTCAAGCAGAACCTTGTATTATTTATGTCAACAATTATCCCTATTCAAGCCTTCTCTCAAGTAAAATGTATTCAACATTTCCTCAAATAAAATCAAATAAATTAAAATATATGCTTTTTAAAGCTTGTTCATTACAAATTCTAGTCTTTTTTTTTTTTTTTTTTTTTTTGCTGTACATGGGTCTCTCACTGTTGTGGCCTCTCCCCTTGCAGAGCACAGGCTCCGGACGTGCAGGCTCAGTGGCCATGGCTCACGGGCCCAGCCGCTCCACGGCACGTGGGATCTTCCCGGACCGGGGCACGAACCCGTGTCCCCTGCATCGGCAGGCAGACTCTCAGCCACTGTGCCACCAGGGAAGTCCCTCTAGTCATTTTTGATAATGAAATTATTTTAATTAAATATGAGCCATCTACATATGCCTTCTAGGGTAATTTTAACAAATGTTCCTGATTACAAAACAATTAACGCATGAAATATCCAAGTTGTTGAAGGGTGTTTGACAAGGAAGGAATGGGATTTTGAGTACATTGATGATCTGGCTTTCCTCTGGATCATCAGTATGCCTGTGTTGTGTAGGTGAGCGGGCACATATGTGTGGTTGTATGATAGTTTCATCTAAACATTTTAAAGATTTTTCTGAGAATTCCACCATAAGCTTTAGCTTCTCTGGTATAAAGGAGATTTAAGAACCAAGTTAAACTATCAATGTACAGTAGAGTCATTTCAACATGTTTTTGACTTAAATGTAGAGGGAAGACATTTATTAAATTTAGTGTATTGACATTTATATAATTTATATGTGTTGTTAAAATATAAAGAAAATGATTAGATATACAGAGCACAGGACTACAGACTTGACTCAAATGTAAATTTTAAAGAATCATCATTTACTCCACCTATATTTCATGCTAGAATTTCCTGTGTAATTAACAATATTATAGGTTCAATAAGCAAATATTGAACTAATGTGTAATAGAAATATTATCATATACTTAATACATACATCTAAACATTTTTCTTCTAAATTCTTAGCAACTAATGTCTGGTAGTCTCTGGTTCTTGAGGTCTACCATTATCAGCTTTATGACAGCTTCCAGAATTTTCCCAGGAGTGATTATTTTCTAACAATTGATTTCATTACAGTAACTAGAATTATCAAATTTAGCATATCAGTCTCCAGCTGAGAGTGGTCCACTGATTTTCTTATACTTTTCCTTTTTTAAATGACTTAATATCTCTTACTATTTCTGTCATGTTGTGGTCATATACTAAATTGCTAAAACTTAAATGGTTTTTCTTATCTAGTCTTCTAGTTTACCATATAAGCTTTAGCTTTTTCCTAGATAATCAGCTCATCATTTGGGATAAAGCAAAGTTTTGCCAAAATTTAGGGGTCCAGGGCTTGGCAGAGTAAGGATTCAGGCCCCAGGAATGGAAGGACTCTTTCAAGATCTAGAAACAGTGTACCTTATGCCATAAACATTCCTTTAAGGTGAGCATAAAAATTTAACCTTTATTTCCAAAAATGTGTCCCTGACAAGAAGTATTCTTAATCCAAAATAGTAAATGTAAAATTTTAAAGTACAATTTATTCATTATTTTAAAATAGCCCATTTGTTTTTCTATCTATGCTCAGTTTTTAGATCTTGTGTACCTGCTTCAATTAAAAAATTAAATTATATTAATCTCAATAACTGTTTTGAGTTTGAGCATCAGTTTAGAAGCATGAACTACCTGGTGTTATTAAGTTCAGTAACTAGGAAATGCCAGCAATATTACAGAGAGGCAAAGGGGATCATAGGTCTGCACATTTTTCAAAGACCAGAGGTGTATTACTAGTTAACATTAAACTCAGAGGAATGTTGGTACCTAAGTTATGTAAAAAACCATCCATCAGGAGATGATGACTCAGTGTCAAAACCATAAGTATGTGTACAGTCACCATTAAGCAGTTACTGAATATCTTATCTAAATGTTGAGGGCTTTTTATATAGTGATTACAAATTCAGAAATGTTACTAGTGTTCTCTAGGATCTAAAGAATGGTGCCATTGAAAGGAATAAAGACTTCACAGAATTCACAGATTTATCAACCTGGGATTTTGTTAAATTAAGGAAACAGCATCATCCTCAGCCTCTACCCACTAGATGCCAATAGTTTTCCTTCTCCAATTTTGACAAACAAAATAGCCCCAGTCATTTGCAAATGTCTCCTGGAGGGCAATCTCTCAAGTTTGAGAAGCATTGCTTTTAGATAAAAGTCAAGAAAAGTTTCCTAACTTCCTACCATGTACTTAAGTTTCATTTACCTTATCTGACATAGTGTATATTTAACCATTGCCTATATTTGCATTTTAAAAAAGGGAAATTATCTACTACAGTTAATGTCTAACTGTAAAATTTATCCAATCCTTCCTGCCTGGACCAGTTCCTGCTCCAACAATTATCACCTATCAGGAGTACCAATCAGTCTTTCTCCAGTGGACATCAGCCCTCTGCTTACACCATATCCAGTTTTGCTCTTAGCAGAAAAAAGTATTTGGATCGGTTGGTAACTTAAGAACTTCTACCTGCCTACACTTGAATAACTTAATGATTTGAAAGTTCACTTCTAATTACCATGACTTGTCAAATGACTGGCATTTCACATGAAGTGAGTCAAAGCTTCAATGCCATTCCTCCAAGTTGGTGGCTAGGACCAGGAATTCTTAGTCATGCTGGGGTCCTAAGGATATTGGTAAACAGAACACCTCTGGGAAGGGAGAGAATTATTAGCAGGCAGCCTAGTCACCTCCTTTAATCAAGTAGCCTGGATCGTGTGTGAACATCAAATGTCTTCTCATTTTTTTAATTGAAGAGCTAAGCAGGCTATCTGTGTGTCCTTTCATGAGGGGAACAACTCCCCTGACTCTATGCCTTTATGTGGTCAGGCCTTCCTAAGAATAGGAACCCCCAACCAGGTCCTGCCCTCCATACAAGCAAAGGTGACAGCACAAAAGTTAAAAGAGTCACCAGAGGACATCAATGCCTTTGTCCATTTGCATTTATATAAACCCTACACCTCTCTCAAGAAAAGGTCTACCCTCTAGACAATCACTTAAGATTCTTTAAGAAGTTTATTTTGTCCATGAACTTCATGAATGTTTTTGATTTGTCAGGGTAAAGTGAATGGGCATAAAGCGTAGGTTCTTAGATTTCTTGGATATGTTAAAGAAAGGGACTGTCTAAAATGCATGTATACTTTGCAAACAGAAGCGTACTAATGAGCTGCTAATATGAGCCTCTGGCCCAGAAAATAGGATTTTTGATGGACCAATCACCAAAAAAGACCATCAGAATAATATACATATGGACACACATACAAATGTATACCTTGATATATAATCTGTGTATGTGTGTGTGTGTGTCTTAAAGTCAAGTTTATTAGACTTACTGCAGTAGGGAGAGCACCATATTGACAGATATCAATATTGTCTAAGAACGGGAGTGTGGATGGAGAGTTATTTGTACATTTGGGGGGTTTGTATTCAAGTGGTGTGAGGCAGGATTTTCAAGGTGAGGGACAGATTGTGATTGGGCAATATTTGTGACATAATAATGTAGGGTTGGTAAACACAGTGAGGTTAGGTTCTTGCAGCAAGCTCTGATCATTGTCTGATAACTGAGCTGTTTGCCCAGGTGAAAAATCTATCAGAACGTTCTATTAATTTCATATGAGAGCTGTGCCAGAGGAGCTAATGGTCATTGCCCAGTTAAGTTGAATGGCAAGAATTTCCTGAATCAAAAAGTGAATTTTTTTCCTACTTGAATTATTTTAATGTCTTCCTGGGCAATGATTTCCTGGAACAAACAGATAATTCTTATCTGTACCTCCTCCATACCTCAGTCTATAGCACCAGGCTTTTCACTCAGTACAGTGAAACAGCCAACCAAAGTCAGCATTTTGGGGTTTATGGCAGAGACTACAGTATTATCTATTTGAAATCCATTCTTCCCTTTTTTTTTTTACTACTAACATCATCCTCATATTTTAGCGGACAGCAAATTGTCCTACTAAAACCATACTCCAGAAAACCCTAAAATGTACCTTCCCAATCAATATCCACTCCCTGCTCCCAAAGGGGACAATTATCCTAACTTCAGTAATATAAATTAGTATTCTATCGTTTTGAAATTTATGTAATGGAATCACACCATTTATTCTTTTGTGTCCAACTTCCTTTATTCAACATTATATTTGTGATATTCATTCACATTATAACATTATTGTGTCGACTTAAAAAAAAAATGCACAACGTGAGAGTTGTGAGTTAAGTTTTTTGGGGGCAAAATGAATACTGCAGCCCGAGAGACAGCATTTCAGAGAGCTCTGAGAAACTGCTCCCAAAAGGTAGGGGGGAAGGTCAGTATAGATGTGATTTTGGTGAAGGGGGAGTACATGCAATCAAGCACATATTTTTTGCAGAAGGTTTCTGCTAGTCACAAGGAGTAGACATCACCATGAAGGATTTTAGTGCTTTTCTAGATATGAGGAGATGCAAGAATTGGGCTCATAAAATCGGCTCCTGAAAATATCTAACTATCTGAAGACCTGTTCTGCCGGTTTTCCCCAGAGCACAGAGTGCCTCATTTCAGCTCTCCATCCTGAACTCCTTTCAGGGGGGCGCTGAAAATCAGCAGCTGCAGCAACACATGATTTAATCCTTGTAGAGGTAGATGGCAACTGCCAATGGTGAGTGCCAATTGTAGTTGACAATTGCTATACAGTGTCTGATTGCACAAATGTAAAACAATGTATCTATTATATTGATTTAAAGTCTTTTATCAGTTTAGAAAAATTCTCAACCTTGATCTCATCAAATAATTCTGCTTCTTCATTCTCTCTCTGCTCTTCTCAGATTCCAGGTATATAAACATTAGATCTTTGAATATTTTCCCCTCCCATGTCTCTTAAGCTCTGCTGTGTTCTCTTGATTATTGGTCACATTTTTCTTTCTGTCTCTTCACATGTCTAGTAAATTTTTATTTTATGCTAAACATTGTTATAAAATAAAATGAAACTCTAGATATTTTTCTCCAGAGGGTCCCCCCTTTCTTCCCTTAGGTAGATAAGGTAAAGAGATGATTACCTCAATCCAACGAAGTTTAAAGCTGGGTCCAACAAGAACTAAACTTTCCTTAGGATTCAGTCCACATCTGTATCACCCTGATTCTTCAGGCATAGCCCTATTAGGCTTCTGATTGATTTCACAAGAATCTGTTCCTTAAGTTCTGACATTTGAAAGCTTCAGTCTTCAGTCTTTAGCCTCCTGCCCAATGAAGGTTCAAACTCTGGTAGGTGTCTTAAGAAAGGATGGGCTGCGGGTTCATGGCAAGCCCTTCCTAGAGCACATCTTTGATTTGTAAGCAGTGAAAGACTATGAAATATTTCCCTCTGCTTTGACCCAAGCCTAGCCTCATTCCCCATTCCAGACCTTCAGAAATTTCCATGCTAAAAACCAATCTTGCCTTTGCAGCTCATTCTGATTTCAGTCCAGCTCCATATAAATGCCAAAAATCCTCTGATTTCTCTTTCCCCAGTGGAAACTGAGCCAAGTCTGATCCTCAATCCTCATTCAAAATTGCCAAATGCTGTCAAGAACGAAAATGGTCAGCATCTATCAGTTCATCTAAAAAAAGCTTTCTCTCTGGGGAATTTTATTAATGCATCTACTGTTCATTATTTCCACAGTTCTTCATGTCTTTAAAAATATGATGTTTACAGTTTATCCTTTTTTTGTCTCTAATTGTTACAGCAGGAATGACGGCCAACTGTACCTACTGCATCCTACTGTAAGCAAGAGTTCATTTCAAATCTTTTGATAGATGGTACTGCCATTATAGTTCAGTTCAAAATATCTTGGATTAACATTTTTCTTAATCGGCCCTAGAGACTTTAGAAATGTCTTTGCATAATTTCTTTACATGAGGCATTTTTCAAATTACCTGTTTATTATTGATTTTTAGCTCACTTCCACTGTAAACAGAGAACATATTCTGTATGGTTTTGAGGCTTTAAAAATTTTGAGCAGTATTTTATTTCCCAGTATAGGGTTAAGATTGATAAACGTTCCATGCACAATTGAAATTGCAATTTCTGCAATTTTTGATGGAAAGGCTCTCTACATGACAATTTTATCACATATAAGAGTACTGTTGCAAACCTTCAATATTCTTACTGTTTTTTTGACTGTTGGTCCCATAAGTTATTGAGAGAGGCAATGTAATATTATTTTTAGATTTGTCTATTTCTCTTTTATTTCTGTCAATTTTTATTTATATATTTGAAGCCATATTTATTAGGTTCGTACAAATTTGGAATTGCATTATCTTCCTTGGGGTATGATAATTTAACACTGAAATATTCCTCTTACAGCTTCTGTTTAATGTCTACTTTGTTTTATTTTACTATGGATATATTTTCTTTCTTTTGCAAGGGTTATCTTTTTCCATTCTTTAAATTTTAATTTTTTTGTGTACTTATTTTAAAAGTATATATTATTTAAACAGCCATAGTTTAATCCAGTCTGATAATTGTGTTTCCTTTCATTTAGATTACCTGGTTACTTACATTTATTATAATTATAATATTATTTTAAATCTACCAATTTACATTCTACTTGATTCACATCAGTTCTACATCCTTGTTTCATTTCTTCTCCTCTTCAGGTAGACTATTTTGTTATTCTTCTAGTGGTTATTCAAGAGCAGTGCTGTCCAGTAAAACTTTCTGCATTGATAAAAATATTCTGTGTCTCTTCTGTCCCAAACAATAGTCACTAGCTGCATGTGGCTCCTGAGCCCTTAAAATGTGGCTAGAATGAGTGAGGAACAGAATTTCTTATAGAGTAAGTTGAAATGAAATAGACAATATGGCTAATGGCTACTATGTTGGATAGTGCAGCTCTAGAGATTATAAATTGAACTCTGACATATCAATGTCTAATATTTATATTACTGTTCTTTACCACTTCCTGAACAATTAGAGAATTTAACTCATTCATTGATATCTTACATCATAACACTGAGGTATATTTTAATTCCATATGTATTTTAACCAAACTCAATATTCTGGTTATTGCTTTATGCAGTTATATTCAGTTAGAGTCTCACATATTTACCTGTTGTTGTTCTTCATTCTTCTTTTTCTCACTGTGAATATTTCCCTTTTCTATCAAGACTATCCTTTTGTATTTTGTTTTTGTAGTGATCAATGATATCAGGGTTTGCTTTTTTAAAGAATATTTATCACATCTTCATATTTAAAATATATTTTTTGTTGGGTTTAAAAGGTTGGCACTTGTATTTCTTCAGTCATTTATTTTTTTCAGGTGTAGAACATGATTTTTTTACTGAAGTATAGTTGATTTACAATATTATATTAGTTTCAGGTGTTCAGCAGAGTGATTCAATATCTATAGATTATACTCCATTTAAAGTTATTATAAAATATTGTCTATGTTTCCTATGTTGTACAACATATCCTTGTGTATATATATTTATGTGTGTTTACACATAGTACTTTGTACCTCTTAATCCCCTACCCCTATCTTTCCCCACTCCCAATCCCTCTCCTCACTGGTAACTACTAGTTTGTTCTCTATATCTGTGAGTCTGTTTCTATTTTGTTATATTCATTCATTTTATTTTTTTAGATTTCATGTATGAGTGATAACAACAGTATTTGTCTTTCTCTGTCTGACTTATTTCACTAAACATAATACCCTCCAGGTCCATCCATGTTGTCACTAAAGGCAAAATTTCACTCCTTTTTAATGGCTGATTAATATCCAACTGTGTGTGTATATATCTCACATCTTCTTTGGTCATTCATCTGTTGATGGACGATTAGGTTGCTTCTATATCTTAGCTATTGTAAACAATGCTGCTATGAACATTAGGGTGCATGTATATTTTTGAATTAGTGTTTTTAAGATATTATTCCATTGCTTTTGGATTTCTTTGTTTTAGTTAAGATGTCAGCAATCAATCTTATTATTGCTCCTTTGTGGGTAATGTGCTTTTTTTTCCTCTTTATCTTCTGGCTGTTTTAAGTTTCATTCCTTATGTTAGTATTTGGCAGTTACATTTTAGTGTGGCCCAGAGAGGTTTCATAGCATCATTTATATTTGGGTTTTGAATGGCTTGATTTTGTGACTTTTGTCTCCTGTTTTCAAAAAAATTTCAGTAATTATGTCATCAAATATATCTTCTGCCAGGTTCCCTCTCTCCACTTCAACTACATGTATGATTGAATTTTCCCTGTATTCCATGTATGGCTTATGCTCTTTTCCGAGTTTCGCAATTAATTTTCTTCAAGTTTTGGAACTAACTTTCAGGACACTAATTCTCTCTTAATAGGTCTGACCTGTTGTGAAACTCACCCAGTAAATTCTAAATTTCAGAAATTATAAGTTTTAGTTACACATTTTAAATTTGATATTTTGTATAATTTCCAATTCTCTGCTGAGTTTTTAAAAAATTTCTTGAACATACTAATTATACTGTTTAAAATCTATGTCTGGGAAAGGAGGAATGAATAGACAGAGCACAGAAGATTTTTAGGGCAGTGAAAACACTCTGTATGATACTATAGTGGTCGATACATGTCACTACACATTTGTCTAAACCCATAGAACATACAACACTAAGAGTGAATTTTAATGTAAACTATGAAAGTGATTATGATGTGTCATTTTACATTCATCAGTTGCAATAAATGTACCATTCTGATAGGGGATGTAGACCACAAATCGAGAGAGAGAGAGAGAGAGAGATAGTTCAACAGAAAAATTAGCAAAGATTTTGATCAGAAAATTCAGAAAGGAAACAATGCAATGACTAGTTAAACTAGAAAGTAATTCCTAACATTATTAGAGTAAGTTAAAATAAAAATAATGTGGTAGCATGTCCTAACATAAAATTGTCAAATATTAAAGTTTTGAGAGCATGAAGCGTCTATGAGACTATTTGGAAATGAATATTAGCAGGCACTGCAAAAACATCAGACCATAAAGATAACTATTTTAGAGGTCAATTTAACAGAGTCTTCAAAATTAAAAATCACATAATTTGTAACCCAGAAAATTTTGCTTCCATATATTTACCCTAGTAAAATTGTGTACATGTACATGAAGAGGCACATACAGAGATTCTTACAGAAGATTCACATGTAAGAATGGAAGCCACCCACATATCCATAAACAAGAGAATTCTAAATACAATGCTAATTCCATATTGTTGGCTATTATTTCCAGGATTTTAAAGGAAGATACAGTCATGGAAATTTTTCCAAGACTTGGTGTGGTGATGATGGGGTTGAGTGGGTGCAAACAAAAAAGGAAGAGTAAGGTCCTATTTCAATAACAAGTGAATAAAGGAATTACCACATTCATTAAACTACGCTATATATTTCCAGAAGATCTGGAATAGATAGAAGAAGAGAAACACATGGAAGATCCCCAAGCTAACATCAATCCCAACTGGAGCAGGCATGACTGGCATTGGTTAAGCGGTATGTAAGCTGGAGCTACATTGTTCTAGCTTACTTTTTATGTATAATTAGTTATATTTTATTTGTCTAAAAGGTAATAATTATTTCATATATCAAATAAGGGTTGGATACCACAATAGAAAATCTTTATTAAGAAATTTCTATTTGTCAGACTCTTTTCTACATAGTTTAGATGTGCCTTATTTCAAAATAACCTTATCAAGTAGCTACTCTGATTATGCTTATTGTACAGTTAAAGAAAAGGAGGAGAGAGATGATAAACAAATTGCTCAAGGTCATACTCCCAGTAAGTGACAGAGCCTGGATTCCAAATTATGCATTCCATCTCCAGAATTCTGCTCTTTGCCTCTAGAGTATTCTATATGGTACATTAAAATAACAGTGGGATACAGATCCCTGTCACATTTGCTTCATTTTAACAAATTAAATGACATAAAAACAACAAATTATTAAAGAATAATAATTAGCTGACCTTGAGTGAGAGTAATTTTATAGGCTCATTTTCCTGAGTTGATGAATATGATGGAGCAATTTTACTTGCAAACTGTGTGTAACATACAATTATTAAGTTTAACTGAGCAAACGTTTTCACACACTATGAATTTCTAGTTTGCAAAACTAAACAATTTGTTTCCACTCTTATGAAACTTGTATCATAATAGACCTTCCATATGTGTATACAAAGCAGTTAACAATTAATATTTCATATTTTTAGGTAGTCATCTGTTACGGTTGATTTGTGTTCCCCCTACCCCCGCAAAATATATGTTAAAATCCTAACCCCCAGTACCTCAGAATGTGACCTTCTTTAAGAAAAGGGTCCTGGCAGACATAAGCAGCTAAATGAAGTTGAATTCATACTGGAGTAGGGTGGGCCCTGAATCCAATATGACTGGTGTCTTTATAAGAGGGAGATTTGGACACACACACACACACACACACACACACAAGAAGACCCTGTGAAGATGGAGGCAATGATTTGAGTCATGCCATCACAACCAAGGAATGCCTGAGACTACCAGAAGCTGGAAGATGCAAAGAAATGTCCTCCCCTAGAAGCTACTGCGGGAGCATGACCCAGCCGGCAACCTGAGTTGAACTTGCAGGCTCCAGAGCTGTGAAAGAGTACATTTTTGTTGTTTTAAGCCCCCCAGTTGGTGGCACTTTTTGACAGCCCTAGGAGAGTGATGTACCATTCGTCACTGACCTCATATTTAGAATATTCCTTCTTTAAAAGTCCGTTTTCCAGAATCATATTGGAAAATGTAATTTCTTGGCTGAATCAACAGATTGTTACTTGTTAAAGAAATTTTCTTCATAGGATGGAATCAACACATACATCACCCTCCTTGGCTCTTAGTTGTAGATAAATTGTATCAGGCAATTTATAGTGTGATGCATGAACCACTTGAGAGCAAGCTCATAAAGACTTTGTGCTAAATGGTCAAAGATGATATGCAGTGTATTTTTCCCACATCAGGAAGAGTAAATGGCTGACCATGTAGTAGTCCAATTAGTTCCTCCAAGGTTTAAGGTAATTTTCTTGGACCTTGGAAACCTTTAAAAATACAACGCTTAGCAAGGGAGGGCAGAAAACTGACGGCTTATCACCTGTCCATAGTGCTGGGACTAATAGAGTTATTCTGTGTACTTTAAAGTACTAATCAAAGTAACTTGGTGTATATTTGGGCTGCTACCATGGTGATAAGTATGATAAAAAAAATTATTCTCTTTATCCAATTAATGCAGTTGAAAATATCAGAGACTGTAGCACCTTCTCACTTGAAAATATATGGCAGAGGTATGAAATCCAGTAACTTAAGTTTTTTCTAAAGACAGTATCCACATGAAGAATTCAAAGGCCCTTTATATAGATCATTCCTAAGCCTAAACCAAAATATTTCACTTAGATTTCAAACTAGTGGCTTTGACATTCTCAATTCACAGCATCTCTTAAATAATGCACTGGTATAGATAAAACTTGTCAACAGCTGAGGAAATATCCCTAAATATCTCAACAATAACTTGTTGTACATGATATATACTAAAGTTATATAGTGTTGTGTTACTGTCTGCACAAAAGATTATCTTTCAGAAAAGGCTTAAAAAACTCTCTAACTATACACAAAAAGAATTAAATTGTCTAACACAAAACACTTGTAAAAAGCAACTGTCCAAATAACTCTGACCAAAATTAATTGAAATTTACCACCTAGCCTTGTATTTCTATGAGAATGCGCTTGATGAACTTATGATTAGAGATTCATAAGTAGGAAAATACCATATGACCAAAGATTTTACTTATCACTATCATGTGAAAACATTGTCATTTTAGATAATGGTGATCTGAGAAAAAATACTAAGACCAATAGAATTTTTTAATGGATGATTATTACAATATCATTTTATAACCTTCAATTGTAAGGACGTATTTGATGTTTAGATTCGTAGTTAAATCATCTTAGACTTTAATTTATTGGAAATTAAATGCCTGGTAGATAATAAGTAAGGACTAGAGTTAAGATCTTCAGACTTTAAGTGATTGTGTTTAATTTTATAGAAAAGAATCTCATTTTAGATAAATAAATATTATATCAAAAGAACCAAGCCTTATGTTAATAATTTATTGATGTGTAGAAATATGCCTAGATTTTGAACAAGAGGCTTAGAAAACCAAACTATTTCTTTAACTCTGCTGGCAAATATCTGTGTGTGCCTGTGTGAGAGACAGAATTACATTACCTGCTCATTTTAACTACTCAACTAAAAAATGATTGTACATTTATAATTCCCTCTAAAAGTGATTACCCTAGTTGATGTGTGGATGAATAATGCAATCTAAGAAGGCAAAACTGGGTGCTAAGAGAACAATTAAGAGTCTTCTCTAGTTGTATGTAGACCAAGGGTGATGGGTTGGACCAGGATGCTGTTGGAGGTGGCAATAAGTGAAAAGAAGTGAAACACACTGGGAGAACGAATCCAAAGAGATTGATGATCAATGAGGGAGATAGAAGAGCCAAGAAAGACTTCTAGACTTCTAGCTAGTGCAAGCAGATTGACAGTGATGCCATTCCTGGAAATGAAAAGCACTGAAAACTTGAGTCACCAACATGAACAGTTCTTGACCTTCACTTATAATAAGAGATATGCAAATTAACAGGAAAATGAGTTATCCCATCACTACCAACATCCAACACCTAATCACTAGGTGAGGGAGAGGAAAATGAAATACTAATATACAGAGAATGAAAATATTAATTGATAAACCTCCTGGAGGAGCAATCTGACAACCCTTAGTAAAGTTGAAGATGTAAATGAAAACGTACCTCAAGACTAAGCAATCCAAGGTGTGTCCTAGAAAAACAGACATTTGCCTGAGAAGACACATCCAAGCATCTTCACTGCAGCCCGTTATAGTAAAGCAGGGAACATGCAGCATAATTCCTTCTCAGGTATTACAGTAACTATAATTTTTTTTGAAACAATGGAATATTTTATAGTAGCAAAGAGAAATAAATTTGACCTATAGGTACTAGGACGGATAAATAACTAAAATAAGACGTTACGTTTAAAAGCTGCAAAAGGGTAGGTACCTTAGCTTCCTGCATATGTAAGTTTTCAAAGCAAGAAACAATACTATAAAGCATTAATAGACATACAAATTACAAAATGATACCTAAGAAAAATTAACACCATTTTATGGTAGTAATTACCACTAGGGAAGAAAGGCAAAGGGAGTTTTATATATGCAGTGCAAAATATACCAAAGAATTCGAAATAATAATTTCTGGATTGTGGAAATATCAGTGAATTTTATTTCTTTCATTATACTTTTCTGAATCTTTTTTAGTTTAACAATAAATAAGATCAATAGTTAATAAAAGTATTCACTAAACATTAGTGAAAACTATTTTTATTAGATCATAACTATTGCCATCCTTCGTTATATCAAATCATTTTGAACAGTGGTGTTTTCAAAAATGAAATATATACTGTTTCAAGAAATAGACATACTGTAGCACTGTTGTATGCAATGCCATGAAGGCTTATATTTCCCACTAAGTATTCAGAAGCTATGCACTAATAAGGAGTAATTGTTACCGTAGCCTCACTTGTTTCTATTCACTTCCACCAGCTCTGCAAAGGTAACCGTCAACAGTAGTTATCTCAGCTTTAGTCAAATCTGCTTTCCAAATCTGCAATGTAACATCATAACACAGTTTAGAAAATCAAAGGCAAGAAGCTGTGACTTTCCTAAAGTCAGAATAAAAAGTCAAGTTTTGTAATATCTTAATGCATTTAGAAAAGTGTGGCCATGGGTGCAATGAACCTGGTTATCTACTCTGCTTCATACATGGTACAACTTTGCAAAAGTCACTTAATCTTAGCAAGGTCAATTTCCTCAGCTGACACCAACTGCCTCTCTGCACTGCCTACATGTTTCATGTACTGTTTTTGGTTTCATTTAATTCCTAAGAAAATCTAAGAGGAGATACTTTTGCTACCATTTGATACACAGGGAAACATATGTTTACCAGTCTAAGGTCCCCAAGTTGGGAAGTGGCCCAGCCAACACTTCAATCCAAGTTTTCTGACCACCTGCTTCGCATTCTTATGATCAAGACAAAACGTTCAGTCTGTTGAATGCATCGGCATATATAAGCTTTGTGTAGAGAAAATAAAAGGCATTTTCAAAAGTGAGAACTGTAAAGTATATTACAATTATTAGCTTATCAATATTAACAAGTTCTGAAATCGGACGTAATCTACTGAAAGCCAGAGAAAATCAGCCAAATCACAGCCAAGACAGACAATCTGCAATTAGCCAGGAGTCTTCACTGGCCTTCCATGGGAGCTCTTAAAATAAAAATAGTGGTTTTGTGTCATGATTATTTTTTGAGTACCACCCAATTTGTCTGGCTCAATCCTTCACTGTTTTCCCTGTCTTTAATCTTTCCCCCTGTAAATGTGACTTTGGAGATGTGACTGGTGGAGGAATTACACTTAGGAAATAAAAGACTCTGAAAAACTGTAAATCATTTTGCCCTGTAATAAGCCTGGAATCATAAAATTTGCTCTGGGTCACACTCACAAATAAGAAGATCAAAGTGTATGTAAGCATAAGTGCTGAGCGGTGGGTATTGAGGTTACATCAAGGACACTTGACATATAACTGTGCTGAATAGCAAACTCTAGGGGAAAACCCAAATGACTAAGTGTGTTATATTTTTTAATGATAATGTTATCTTAAGGCTTTCTTTATAGACATATATGCCCTTAGCACTTGTAAATTATATACCTTCCAAAATCACCATAGCTCATGTCTGTACTTTGAAAACGTTTTACCTCATATTTTGCCTCCAAGAATCTTTGACTTTTTGAAAATGAGATCAATATAAGTCTCTGTGAAAGGGATCTTCATAATTTATCGGGGTTGTTTGATAATTCCTAAGCAAACAAATTCTGCTCCAGGGTAGATATAGTGATAAATTTCATTGTCCCGGAGAATATTGGTAATTTAAGCTCTCTGTGCTCTGAAGTTCCTTATTGATTTTACTTAACCCTCAGGATCCAATTTAAAATAAAACCTTCTTTGCTTATAATTGAGACACAGAGTTTTGCAGTAGAGGAATCATGGTAATATATACCCAAATATTATTTCATTTTCTGTTTGTCATTTCTTTTGTAATTCTCTTATCTATCCTTTCTTTTATTTTGGGCAGGAGTGGGACTTCAGGTTCCATTTTAAGGATCTTGGGGAAATCAGAATGAAACTAGGGGATCCATCCTGACCCTGAGTTTCAATCCTGATTTCTCTGGACTTCAGTAACTCTCAAGAAGATTGAGAGTCTAAGAAAAGTTAATGTATTTGGGGTGCTTTCGGGATGGAAGTTATTTCTAGGTGAGAAATAGAGTCCTTGTTGATTCCTCTTTACACTGAAATTTATCCTTTGAATTTGGAATTACACTTTCCTAGGATGCATTTTATTTTTGTTTAATTAACAAAAACTACACAGGCGCTGTTCTAAGGGCTTTACATATAAGAGAAAACTTGGTTAGCACATGGTTAAGGTAGATACTATTATAGCCCCATTTTACAGATTAAAAATGTAAGGAGCAGAGAGTTTGGGTGATTGACCCTGGTTTGTATAGTGAGTGAGAATAAAGTCCAGGCAGTCTTTAGAACGTGTGACTTTAGAACGTGTGCCCATGACTACTTGTGGTCCTAAAATAAGGTAGGCTCTTCCTTGAGTTTCTGGTGTACAACATTGTCTACTATATTGGAATGATCTAAAATAAAAGTAAAGTACTCTCCATGTTTTAAGAATTTTAAGGGACTTTCCTGGTGGTCCGGTGGTTAAGACTCCACCCTTCCACTGCAAGTGGTGTGTGTTGGATCCCTGGTCAGGGAAGAAAGATCTCACACATGGCACAGCGAATTTTAAAATTTCCCTTAATTTTACTCCATTTATAAAAGACATCCCTTCTTATTCACTAAGAATAGGGTCATCTGCCTCCCTGTCTTTCAGGACTATAACACTGTCAGCCTTGACTGCCCTCCTTCCATCCTTCATCATGATCAGAACATGGGAGATAATGATGCCTGTGCATCTACAATGTATTCAGAATTAATCACTTCAGATTTATGCCTGCTACCTAGTATTAGTTCCATTCACTTTATTTTTCTGCTAGTCAAGTCTTCCTCCATCTATCACAGCTCACTCTTGTTTAAAGACGATTTTAAATGCCAATGCTTGGTTCCTTCTCGATTCAGAAAAATGATTGATTTTTCCTAACAAGAGCTGGTAGTACATCTAGCCTCACCTTTCATTGCTATTCTTGGCACTGATCCTGGCAAAGACAATGAAATGTGTAAAGAAGGCTTTTCTTTGAGACCCCTTCACCCTGACCCAAACCACAGCTCCTGGAGACACAACACTGTTTGAACATGGTCTTCTTTTTCCTCATCATCCCATCTTACCTGTCTGCCGTCTGACTCTGCCAAAACCACCTTTTTACTAGCATGATCTCAAACTAATCCCAGAAACTAATATCATGGATGTGTAAACAGTCCTGAAACTTATACCCCTTCCAATCCAAATAGAACGTTCCTTCTGACTTTGTCATTTCTCATCATGTTATAAACATCCAAAGTTAGAGAATTCTGAGCCACAAGGCACTGGTCCTTTCTTGTGATGTATACTTAGTTGCTAACTCAGGAAGGATGTTCATTTAAAATCTCTTCCTACCCTATTTCCAGGTTTTACTAGGTCTCTCCTGCGCTATTGTGATAGTTTTCACCTGGCTTGTTTCAAGGCCTCCTGTCCTTATCCAATTATTTAGTACTTTAACAAATATTGTTGACACCTACTCTGTGCTTATAGCTAAACAATGTTCCGGTAAAACAATCATATAATATATTGTTCCTCTCCTTTAAAAAGCTTAATCACCTAATTGTGTGTGTGTGTGTGTGTGTGTGTGTGTGTGTGTGTGTGTGTGTGTGTGTGTGTGTGTTATGCTCATCCTTCCCACTGAAGCCACATTAACCTTCCTGAAGCAAAGATTTGATTGTTATATCCCTACTTAAAATGTTAACCCACACATATATAGTCAATTAGTTTTGGATAGTGAGTGCCAAAACTACGCAATGGGGAAAGGATAACCTTTACAATAAAAGGTGTTGGGAAAACTGGACAGCCACATGCAAAAGAATGAAGGTGGATCCCTAGCTTACACCACACATGATAATCAACTCAAAATGGATTAGACTTCAACTTAAGACTTGAAAGCATAAAACTTCTAGAAGAAACCATAGGGGAAAAATTCCTTGACGTTGGACTCGGCAAAAGCACTGGCAAGGAAAGCAAAACAGACAAGGAAGACTACATTAAACTCAAAGGTTTCTGCACAAAAAAGGAAATAATCAATGAAGTGAAAAGCAATCTACAAAACTGGAGAAAATATTAGCAAATGATATATCCCAATTAGGGGTTAATATCTAAAATATAAGGAACTCATACAACTCAACAGCAAAAAACAACCTGATTTTAAAATGAACAAAAGTATATGAATAAACATTTTCCTGAGAAAAAGACATACAAATGGTCAACAAGTGCATGAAAAGATGCTCAAAATCAGTAATCATTAGGTAAATTCAACTCTAAACAAAGAAATATCGCCTCACACCTGTTGGAATACCTATTGTCAAAAAGTCAAAAGATAACAAGTGTTGAGGAGGATGTGGAGAAAAGGTGATCCCTGTGCACTGTTGGTGGGAATGTAAATTGATGCAGCCACTATGGGAAGCAGAATGGAAGTTTCCCCAAAAATTAAAAATATAACTACCATGTGATTCGGCAATCCCACTTCTAGGTATATATCCAAAGAAAATAAAACCACTATCTCAAAGAGATACCTGCATTCCCATGTTCATTGCAACATTAGTCACAGTAGCCAAGATAAGTGTTCATCAAAAAGTGAATGGATTAAAAAATTTGATATAGATATAGATATAATGCAATATCATTAAGCCATAAAAAAGAAGGAAATCCCGCCTTTTATAATGACATGCATAAACCTGAAGGACATTATGTTAAGTGAAATAAGCCAGACACAGAAAGACAAAAACTGCATGATCTCACTTATATGTAGAGTCTTAAAAAAAGAGTCAAATTCATAGTAAGAGAATAATAGAATATTGATTACCAGGGACGGAGAAGTGGGACAAATGAGTAGATGCTGGTGAAAGTATATAGACTTTCAGCTATAAGTTGAATAAGTTCTGGAGACCTAATGGACGGCAGGTGACTATAGTTAATGCTACTCTACTGTATACTTGCAATTTGCTAAACGAATAGATCTCAAGTGTCCTCATCACACGTACGCACAAAGGGCGGCTACGTGAGGTGATGGATGTGTTAATTAGCTCGAGAGTGGTCATCATTACATAACATACACATATGTCAAAACATCACACTGTACAACCTAAATATACACAATTTTTGTTTCTCAGTCATACTTCAATAAAGCTGGTGTGGGGTGGGCGTGGGGGAAGTCCTCACGACAAATGGTACTAAAATTAGAGGATTTCCTTGTTCCAGAATGTCTCTCAGCTTTCCCAGTTCCCTACATGTGAGCCCATAATTGTTCCTCTGTTTATAAAGCTGAGAATTCTTCTCCTTCTCCCTTCCCCAGCCGACTTCCCTGTCCCAGCACCAGGATGGTGCATTTACGTCATTCAAACACCGTCTTCCTACAACAAGGACTGCCCTGCCCTGCCTTCATCCTTCCAACTGAAGTGAGCGCCATTCGCACACTATTATGCCCATACCTGAAACCAGCCTCTGTACAGAGGGCAAGGAGAGAGTGAGGCAGATCACCACAGATTGGTAGGTAACAGTTGTAACAAGCGAGGGAATTTACATACCAGGCTTGTCTTGGGCACTGCAAGATGAGTAGATCTCCACAACCAACCACCAGATTCTTAAGATTTTATCTTGAGGCCTTAACTGGGTTAAGTCATCTATGCCATCCAGATGGTCTCAACAACACCTTACTCTCTCAGGGTTACATCCTTGGAACAGTTCCCACTATAGGAACAACGGGCAACACAGACATTATAAAGGACAGGGGAGGGGTGAGGAAACTCCAGAATTGCCTGGGTCCAGCCTGTGAGCCAACTGGTGGTCATATCCTCTCAATGACCTCTTCCAGCAAAAGGAAAGGGGGATTGGAGCCGGCTAATTAGGATTCAAAAATCTAACTCTGCCTCTTGGTCTCCCTGTAATCTGGGCAATTATTAAACCTCTCTGTTTATATTTTCCTCATCTGTCAAATGCAGATAATATATAATGCCCCATCTGAAATTGATGTACCGAAAGTCTTTGACACCAATTAGATTCTCAAAGAAAGGTCTCTTTCTCCCTGTGCAGGGGGCTTATTTTGTCTCTTGAATTATATGCTTCTTAAAACTCAGCCACTGCTTCACTGAGGTTTGAATGCCCTGGAGTTCTTCACATGGCACTTTGAATATATAGGTAATTCAACACCATGTTATCGATTTAAACTGAACTTAATATTAGCCTTAAGAATATATGCATGAAACCAGGGTAATTATTTTAGTAGCAGAGATTTTGCAAATCTCAACATGTCAAGGAGAGGGAATCTAGTTTTTTTAACTTTTCAAATCCTACCAAAAGGATTCCCAAGCTGTAAAGTCACTACAACTTGAAGTCAGGGTTACCGGCACAAGCTTTGGCTTTATGTCTTTGCCTGTTTCCAGAAGGGGTTGGTCTCTTTGGGATTACTCAGAGTAATGCTTTGACTTGTATTTCCTGCACTCGGGAAGCACAGGGAACCTGTAGACTTCTATAGGAAGCAGCAGGAGAAATCGAAAATGGTCATAGATACAGATGTGAGGCTATGGAAGAGAGGGCTGGCTTGGATTCTGTTCAATAGGATACAAGAAGCTGGAGGTGAAAGCTGGACTCCTGGAGACTTACAATGACTGACAAGCCAGCAACCAGAATAGAGGAGCATCTCTACAGGCAAAGGGAGAGGAAGAAGAGAGATGCAGAGGGATGTAAATATCACAGAGTTCACAAAGGTGCCAGAAGAAAGTCAGTTCCTAAATCTGCCTGTTCAAGAGGGATATGACACTCTTCTCATCCCTGCCTGATTCCTGAAAAGTCAGAAACACGCCCGCAGGCTTGTGGGAGGGAGGGTAGAGGACCCTGGCAGACGGAAAAAATAGAGAAGAGACCAACAACGCCGTTCCCAGTACTGGAGCCCACGCTCTGGTGGCTAGAGCTGGCAAAGGTATAGCCACACGTGGAATCAAGTTCATGGTTGTTGACATCTTAGAATAAACTTTCTACTTGTGACATGTGACTGTACTTGTAATGTAAAGTGACAATTGGACTTTTTCTTACCAAAGAGGAAGCAGACAGGTGATGGGCTCTACATTATGGGGAAATTTTCACCACTGAATAAAAAAATCAATAAAGGTGCACTTGAATTGTATCTCTGATCACAATTGTTCAATATGCTACTTACATTCATATCATGGTGTTCCGTGTGGCTGAGAGCTGCCATGTTTTAATATTCTCCACTTACACCATGTCCACATTGTCCCACTAAACGGGTCACACACTCAGATAACAGGCGCTGGAAGAGGTGAATTATATGAACTCTTGAATAGGATACAATGAACCCTCCTGTACCCTCCTCTCCATTTCCTTCCCCTCAAAACTGAACATTTCTTCTCTCAGGCCACAGACCACATAGCAACTGAGCCATTATTAACATCAGGGTGCTTAAAACTGTATCATAAAATTGTGGGTCCCTGATTTTTTTCCCTTTTGAGTTGTTGCAACCTAAAAAGCCTTTTACTGAAAGAGGGGAGAGGGATGCAGTAAATCATTCCCCTTCAACAGCCTTTGATTTTGCATGCAGCCCTTGGGGACAGCTAAGAAATACACAGCTGCCTAAGACAAACCTTGTGCCCTTACATATAGCTCCAGAGGACCTCATTCCACCAAGAACAAGGAACACGCAGGGGCAGGACTACTAGTTGCCCTGGTGAAGGACCCACCTTAAATTGCCCCCCTCTAGTGTTTTTATGTGACGTTTTGTAGGAAAGTTGTCAGCAGCTTATCTTTTGGGATCTACTTAATCACTGAAATCCTGCAAAAGCTCTATTCTCTTTTCTTGTAGACTCTCTGGCCCTCTGCCCAAACCACCTCTTAAAATTCTGTGGAAATGTTGACTTGCATTAGGGGTATAAAACCCCAAGAAAAAATTATGCTTCATTTGAAATGCTCATGTAACCAGAAATAAAATCCAATGCATAATTCTAAGAGAAAATAGAGGTCAGAGTTCCTGGCATAGATTTGTGGATGTGAGACTCATTTCCCATCCACACTTCTACTTCCCACACTCTGCATGTACTCACCCACAAAGGTACACAAACACACATGCACATGCATGTACACACATGTACACACTGGACATTTGCTTGGATTTTACCTCGTCTGAAAGCACTAGGGATTGCATGATAAGTGCCAGGTAACTTACTACTGATCTCTCATTTCTGGATTGTATGGGGGTAAATCACAAGGGTCTACATAACCCCATGAGGACACTCATAGGTCATTAAGAAGTGTGTGCACTTTTTTTAACAATCATAATTGCAAGTCATTTATATATAGACATGCTCATTTAAAAGGATTTGCTTCTATTTCCTGTGTAATTTTGAAATATATATAGTAACCATCTCTTTTAGAATAACCAACTGAATGTATAATTTAAAAGAAAGACACTACTAACCATGTTTCTGAGAATAACAGGCCAGCTGTATTTTTTGGTTGTGGGATGAGATGAGTAGTTCCTTGCTGATTTAAACCAGTCTTTCATGACCGGCACCAGAGTTTGGAGGTAACA
Organism: Stenella coeruleoalba; assembly: GCF_951394435.1. Classification (NCBI taxonomy): domain Eukaryota; kingdom Metazoa; phylum Chordata; class Mammalia; order Artiodactyla; family Delphinidae; genus Stenella; species Stenella coeruleoalba. The sequence goes on along the minus strand of NC_137148.1, from coordinate 10,407,282 downwards.
GTCACAAAGAGAGGGTTTTTTTTTAATTAACTTGACCATAAATCCCCAGAATCCTTACCGCCAACAGGATGTACAACTCAATCTTCCCACTTATGGGAAAAAACCAAGGCTCAGAAACTGTGGTTTCTTGGGTCAACTGGATTGAATCTAGGCTCTCTGACCCTCTTCTCCATGACTGGTTGGTAATGTTTACAAAACCAGATTAGGCACACATTTAGACTGATTCATACACGTCGTTATGCTCTGCATAATTGTGAAGTTGTTTTATGAATGTTTTTGATGTACACACATTTTAGCCTGTGAATCTGGGGAGTAAATTGTTAAAACAATAGTTTTCTACAAGTGTGATCAGAGATTTTCTGTGCAATCTGCTACCAAGATGGTAATTTGGGGTTTATAAGGCTTGTATCTTTTTTTCAACTTATCCAGTCAAATATGGATAGTGAAATGTCAAGCAGATTTTAAAACAGAGACATCTCTTCTCTGAATTTTTAAATATTCTACCTGCAAAGCAGAAGACATTTCATTGTTATGGAGCCAAATGTCTTAGTTAAATACATGACTAAAAGAATTTTAACTGTACAGTGTCACTTAGTAAATGAATGATACTTAAAAACCAGGTGAGCTGTTCCCATTGCAAGTAAATAGAAAGATGTTGGTGATTCCTTTGTGAAAATGACAAAGAAAAGAAATGCTAGTTAAAAAATAGCTAAATGCACTAAAAAAATTGTCAATATAACTAAATTATAGACATATGAATAGAAATAAGTGTTTCATAGCTTTTTGATGCATTATGCACTGACTTAAAGTGACTTGTATAAACTTTTAATGGCAAGGAGTTTCAAAGGATATTGTACTAGCTTCCTATAGATGCTGTAAAGAACGACAAACTTTGTGGCTTAAAACAACACAAATTTTCTCAGGGCTTGAAGTTTGAAATCAGTTTCACTGGGATAAAGGCAGGATCTCAATAAGGCTGGTTCTAGCTAGGGGTTCAAGAGGAGAATCTGCTGCTTGCTCCTTCTATTTCTAGAGGCTATCCCTTTCCTTGGTTCCTGGCTGTATCACTATAATTTATTTCCATACCACATTGCCTTCTCTGCCACTGTAGTCAAGTCTCCCTGTGATTCTCTCTTCTTATTAAGGACACTTGGGATTGCTTTTGTCCATTCAGATAAATCCAGGAGAATCACCCTATCTCAAACATTTACAAATTCTTTTTTGTTATATAAGGTAATGTTTACAGTTCCTAGCAATTAGGATGTGGGTATCTTTAGGGTTATTATGTTGGAAATACATGGAAATGTATTTATTCCTTTGGAATTATTCCTAATGTGCAGGTTGGAAAACGTAGTCAGAATTCCATAAAATCTCTGAACTAGTAGGAAGTTGAACCTTCTTCATCCCCATCTGTCCTCACTAGCATCAGTAATGATAGAAAAGGCTTCCTTAGGTTTGTGTCAATAATTTATTGAACCTGTACCATCACCAGAAACAAATTTTGTCCAGGAAAGAGTAGATTATTTATTTGTGAATCTTTTCCTAGACAAGCCCTTGGGAGGAACGCTTAAACTACATTAAGAGAATGCTAACATTTATCTTTAAAGCTATTCATTAGTGAGTTCATTATTGGCATGTAACCATCCCCTGATTGAAACAAAAAACCCCTAAATGCTGGGCCAAAGTAGTCAAGCAATAACAAGGACTGAGAGCTAAACTAGACTTTTGGATAACTAGATTGATGGCAGAAGACCATGATTATTCTTTTTTTTTTAATTAAGCACCAACGAACTATAAGATTTAATTGTATGGATTGAATGAGAGATAAAAGAGGTTTATTTCATAGACTTGTGTACATTAAAGTGAAGTGAGTATTTGAACAGTTGATAAATTATGTATCAAATTAAGATGTATGATAATTAGAAATGATTATTCCAAGAGAAAAATAACTTTTCGTTTCAATAATAGTTTTGTTTTGTTTTGTTTTTAGTTTCTAATATTTTTTAATATCTTTATTGGAGGAAAATTGCTTTACAATGGTGTGTTAGTTTCTGCTTTATAACAAAGTGAATCAGTTATATGGATACATATGTTCCCATATCTCTTCCCTCTTGCATCTCCCTCCGTCCCACCCTCCCTATCCCACCCCTCTAGGTGGTCACAAAGCACCGAGCTGATCTCCCTGTGCTATGCAGCTACTTCCCACTAGCTATCTATTTTACGTTTGGCAGTGTATATATGTCCATACCAATCTCTCGCTTTGTCACAGCTTACCCTTCCCCCTCCCCATATCCTCAAGTCCATTCTCTAGTAGGTCTTTATTCCCAGCTTACCCCTAGGTTCTTCATGACCTGTTTTTGGTTGTTTGTTTTGTTTTTTTTGTTGTTTTTTTTCTTAGATTCCATATATATGTGTTAGCATATGGTATTTGTTTTTCTCTTTCTGACTTACTTCACTCTGTATGACAGACTCTAGGTCCATCCACCTCACTACAAATAACTCAATTTCATTTCTTTTTATGGCTGAGTAATATTCCATTGTATATATGTGCCACATCTTCTTTATCCATTCATCTGTTGATGGACACTTAGGTTGCTTCCATGTCCTGGCTATTGTAAATAGAGCTGCAATGAACATTTTGGTACATGACACTTTTTGAATTATGGTTTTCTCAGGGTATATGCCCAGTAGTGGGGTTGCTGGATCATAGGATAGTTCTATTTGTGTAGTTTTTTAAGGAACCTCCATACTGTTCTCCATAGTGGCTGTATGAATCTACATTCCCACCAACAGGGCAACAGTGTTCCCTTTTCTCCACACTGTCTCCTCAATAATAGTTATTATGCCTAAATTTGCTACACCTCTTTACTCTCTCACATGGACACAGCTTTAGCAAGACCCACTGAACTTTTCCCCAGGTAGAAAGAGGCTTCAGATTCTGTATAAAGTAATTTTTGTAGGTATCTATGCAGGGTCCTATTATAGCACCTACAAAACAACTGCATTGTTGGAACTGTGGGCTGAACAATCAAACACTCACAGCTGGTTTTTAAAAGGGGGCAGAGGATAAAAGAGAAAGAAGGTGGAGGAGGGAGAGAGGAAGGGGTGAAAGGAGGGAGGGAGGGAGGGAGGAAGGAAGGAAGGGAGGGAGGGAGGAAGGAAGGAAGGAAGGGAGGGGGGGGGAGAGAGGGAGGAAGGGAGGGAGAAAAAAAAGGAAGTGAGAAAGAGATGCTCCTTATCATATAATTAACTAAATTGGAATCTTCCAAGAACAGAATCACCTGACTCTTTTGAGAAATGATAGCATCTTTAATGACTTTAGGTAGCCAAATCCCCAAAGAAGAAGGCCTTTTACTATTAGGATGGCAGACAACTCTCTCTACTGATTAAGTAGAGGTATGTTTCTTATATTATCCATATGCCAAGTTAATTTTGGAGGTGAATCCAATTTAAATGTTCAGATGAGGGCCCTGAACCAAGATGACGGAGTAGAAGGACTTGCTCTCACTCCCTCTTGTGAGAACACCAGAATCACAATTAACTGCTGAACAGTCATCGACAGGAAGACACTGGAACTCACCAAAAAAATACACCACATTGAAAGACAAAGGAGAAGCCACAATGAGACCGTAGGAGGGACACAATCACAATAAAATCAAATCCCATAACTGCTGGGTGGGTGAGTCACAAACTGGAGAACACTTATACCCCAGAAGTCCACTCACTGGAGTGAAGGTTCTGAGCCCCACATCAGGCTTCCAAACCTGGGGGTCCAGGAACGGGAGGAGGAATTCTGAGAGAATCAGACTTTGAAGGCTAGTGGGATTTGATTGCAGGACTTCAACAGGATTGGGGGAAACAGAGACTCCACTCTTGGAGGGCACACACAAAATAGTGTGCACATTGAGACCCAGGGAAAGGAGCAATGACCTCATAGGAGACTGAACCAGACCTACCTGCTAGAGTTAGAGGGTCACCTGCAGAGGTGGGGGGTGGCTGTGGCTCACCGTGGGGACAAAGACACTGGCAGCAGAAGTTCTGGGAAGTACTCCTTGGTGTGAGCCCTCCCAGAGTCCACCATTAGCCCCACCAAAGAGCCCGGGTAGGCTCCAGTGTTAGGTCACCTCAGACCAAACAACCAACAGGGAGGGAAGCCACCCCCACTGATCAGCAGACCAGTGGATTAAAGTTTAACTAACCTCTGCCCACCAGAGAAACACCAGCTCTACCCACCACCAGTCCCTCCAATCAGGAAACTTGCACAAACCTCTTAGATAGCCTCATCCACCAGAGGGAAGACAGCAGAAGCAAAAAGAACTACAATCCTGCAGGCTGTGGAACAAAATCCACATTCACAGAAAGATAGACAAGAAGAAAAGGCAGAGGGCTATGTACCAGATGAAGGAACAAGTAAAACCCCAGAAAAACAAGTAAATGAAGTGGAGATAGGCAACCTTCCAGAAAAATAATTCAGAATAATGATAGTGAAGATGAACCAGGACCTAGGAAAAAGAATGGAGGCAAAGATCGAACAGATGCAAGAAATGTTTAACAAAGACCTAGAAGAATTAAAGAACAAAAAAACAGAGATGAACCATACAATAACTGAAATGAAAACTACACTAGAAGGAATTAATGGCAGAATAACTGAGGCAGAAGAATGGATAAGTGACCTGGAAGACAGAATGGTGTAATTCATTGCTGCAGAACAGAATAAAGAAAAAAGAATGAAAAGAAATGAAGACAGCCTAAGAGACCTCTGAGACAACATTAAACAAAACAACATTCTCATTATAGGGATTCCAGAAGGAGAAGAGAGAGAGAGATGACCCGAGAAAATATTTGAAGAGATTATAGTTGAAAACTTCCCTAACAAGGGGAAGGAAATAGCCATCCAAGTCCAGGAAGTGCAGAGAGTCCGATACAGGATAAACCCAAGGAGAAACATGCTGAGACCATAGTACTCAAACTGGCAAAAGTTAAAGACAAAGAAAAATTATTGAAAGCAGCAAGGGAAAAATGACAATTAATGTACAAGGGAACTCCCATAAGGTAAACCGCTGATTCCTCAGCATAAACTCTACAAGCCAGAAGGGAGTGGCATGATATTCTGAAAGTGATGAAAGAGAAGAACCTATAACCAAGATTTCTCTACCAGCAAGGATCTCATTCACATTCGATGGAGAAATCAAAAGCTTTACAGACAAGCAAAAGCTAAGAGAATTCAGCACCACCAAACCAGCTCTACAACAAATTCTAAAGGAACTTCTCTAAGTGGGAAACACAAGAGAAGAAAAGGACTTAAAAGAACAAGCTCTAAACAATAAAGAAAATGGTCATGGAAACATACATATTGAATTACCTTAAATGTGAATGGATTAAATGCTCCTACCAAAAGACACAGGTTTGCTGAATGGATACAAAAACAAGACCCATAAATATGTTGTCTACAAAAGACCCACTTCAGACCTAGGGACACATACAGACTGAAAGTTAGGAGATGGAAGAAGATGTTCCACGCAAATGAAAATCAAAAGAAAGCTGGAGTAGCAATACTCATATCAGATAAAATAGAGTTTAAAATAAAAAATGTTAAAAGAGACAAGGAAGGACACTACATAACAATCAAGAGATCAATCCAAGAAGAAGATATAACAATTATAATTATATATGCACCCAACATAGGAGCACGTCAATACATAAGGCAACTGCTAACAGCTCTAAAAGAGGAAAGCAGCAGTAACAAATTAATAGTTGGGGACTTTAACACCTCACTTACACCAATGGACAGATCATCCAAAATGAAAATAAATAAGGAAACAGAAGCTTTAATGACACAATAGACCAGATAGATTTATTTGATATTTATAGGACATTGATCCAAAAACCAGTAGATTACACTTTCTTCTCAAGTGCTCACGGAACATTCTGCAGGATAGATCACATCTTGGGTCACAAATCAAGCCTCAGTAAATTTAAGAATATTGAAATCATATCAAGCATCTTTTCTGACCACAACGCTATGAGATTAGAAATGAATTACAGGGAAAAAAATGTAAAAAACACAAACACATTCAGGCTAAACAGTACTTTACTAAATAAACAAGAGATCACTGAAGAAATCAAAGAGGAAATCAAAAACTACCTAGAGACAAATGACAATGAAAACACGATGATCCAAAACCTCTTGTATACAAAAAAAGCAGTTCTAAGAGGGAAGCTGATAGCTATACAAGCCTAACTCAAGAAACAAGAAAAATCTCAAATAAACAATCTAACCTTACACTTAAAGGAATTAGAGAGAGAAGAACAAACAAAACCCAAAGTTAGCAGAAGGAAAGAAATCATAAAGATCAGAGCAGAAATAAATGGAATAGAAACAGAGAAAACAATTACAAAGATCAATAAAACTAAAAGCTGGTTCTTTGAGAAGATAAACAAAATTGATAAACCATTAGCCAGACTCATGAAGAAAAAGAGGCAGAGGACTCAAATCAATAAAATTAGAAATGAAAAAGGAGAAGTTACAACAGACACAGCAGAAATACAGAGCATCTTAAGAGACTACTACAAGCAACTCTATGCCAATAAAATGGACAACCTGGAAGAAATGGACTAATTCTTAGAAAGGTATAACCTTCCAAGACTGAACCAGGAAGAAATAGAAAATATGAACAGAAATATCACAAGCACTGACTTTGAAACTGTGATTAAAAATCTTCCCACAAACAAAAGTCCAGGACCTGATGGCTTCACAGGTGAATTCTATCAAGCATTTAGAGAAGAGCTAGCACCCATCCTTCACAAACTCTTCCAAAAAATTACAGAGGAAGGAACACTCCCAAACTCATTCTATGAAGCCTCCATCACCCTGTTACCAAAACCAGACAAAGATACTACAAAAAAAGAAAATTACAGACCAATATCACTGATGAATATAGATGCAAAAATCCTCAACAAAATACTAGCAAACAGAATCAAAAAACATATTAAAAGGATCATACATCATTATCAAGTGGGATTTATCCCAGGGATGCAAGGATTCTTCAGTATACACAAATCAATCAATATGATACACCATATTAACAAACTGAAGAATAAAAACTATAAGATCATCTCAATAGATGCAGAAAAAGCTTTTGACAAAATTCAACACCCATTTATGATAAAAAACTCTCCAGAGAGTGGGCATAGATGGAAACTACCTCAACATAATAAAGGGCATTTACAACAAACCCACAGCAAACATCATTCTCAATGGTGAAAATCTGAAAACATTTCCTCTAAGATCAGGAACAAGACAAGGATGTCCACTCTTACCACTATTATTCAACATAGTTTTGGAAATCTTAGCCATGGCAATCAGAGAAGAAAAAGAAATAAAAGGAATACAAATTGGAAAAGAAGAAGCAAAACTGTCACTGTTTGCAGATGACATGATACTATACATAGAGAATCCTAAAGATGCCACCAGAAAACTATAGAGCTAAACAATGAATTTGGTAAAGTTGCAGGATACAAAATTAACGCACAGAAATCTCTTGCATTCCTTGCAAATCTCTTGCATATACTAATGATGAAAAATCTGAGAGAGAAATTAAGGAAACACTCCCATTTACCATTGCCACAAAAGAATAAAATACCTAGGAATAAACATACCTAGGGATACAAAAGACCTGTATGCAGAAAACTATAAGACACTGATGAAAGAAATTAAAGATGATACCAATAGATGGAGAGATATACCATGTTCATGTTCTTGGATTAGAAGAATCAATATTGTGAAAATGACTATACTACCCAAAGCAATCTACAGATTCAATGCAATCCTCATCAAATTACCAAAGGCATTTTTTACAGAACTAGAACAAAAAAAATCTTAAAATTTGTGTGGAGACAAAAAAGACCCCGAATAGCCAAAGCACTCTTGAGGGAAAAATGCGGAACTGGAGGAATGAGACTCCCTGACTTCAGACTATACCACAAAGTTACAGTAATCAAGACAATATGGTACTGGCACAAAAACAGAAATATAGATCAACGGAACAAGATAGAAAGCCCAGAGATAAAGCCACGCACCTATGGTCAACTAATCTATGACAAAAGAGGCAAGTATATATAATGGAGAAAAGACAGTCTCTTCAATAAGTGGTGCTGGGAAAACTGGACAGCTACATGCAAAAGAATGAAATTAGAACACTACCTAACACCATATACAAAAATAAACTCAAAATGGATTAGAGACCTAAATGTAAGACCGGACACTATAAAACTCTTAGAGGAAAACATAGTAAGAACACTCTTTGACATAAATCACCACAAGATCTTTTTTGATCCACCTCCTAGAGAAATGGAAATAAAAACAAAAATAAACAAATGGGATGTAATGAAACTTAAAAGCTTTTGCACAGCAAAGGAAACCATAAAAAAGACAACCCTCAGAATGGGAGAAAATATTTTGCAAACGAATCAACAGACAAAGGCTTAATCTCCAAAATATATAAACAGCTCATGCAGCTCAATATTAAAAAAAAACGAACAACCCAATCCAAAAATGGTCAGAAGACCTAAATAGACATTTCTCCAAAGAAGACATACAGATGGCTAAGAAGCACATGAAAAGCTGCTCAGTATCACTAATTATTAGAGAAATGCAAATCAAAACTACAATGTGGTATCACCTCACACCAGTTAGAATGGGCATCATCAGAAAATCTACAAACAGCAAATGCTGGAAAGGGTGTGGAGGAAAGGGCACACTCTTGCACTGTTGGTCGGAATGTAAATTGATACAGCTACTGTGGAGAACAGTATGGAGGTCCCTTAAAAAACTAAAAGTAGAATTACCATATGATCCAGCAATCCCACTGGCCATATACCCAGAGAAAACCATAATTCAAAAAGACACATGTACCCCAATGTTCATTGCAGCACTATTTACAATAGCCAGGTCACGGAATCCACCTAAATGCCCATTGACAGACGAATGGATAAAGAAGTTGTTGTACATATATACAATGGAATATTACTCAGTCATAAAAAGGAACGAAATTGGGTCATTTGTTGAGACGTGGATGGATCTAGAGACTGTCATACAGAATGAAATAAGTCAGAAAGAGAAGAAGAAATATCGTATATTAACGCATATATGTGGAACCTAGAAAAATGGTACAGATGAACCACTTTGCAGGGCAGAAATTGAGACACAGATGTAGAGGACAAAAGTATGGACACCAAGGGCAAAAAGTGGTGGGGTGGTGAGTGTGGTGGTGTGTTGAATTGGGCGATTGGGATTGACATGTATACACTGATGTGTATAAAATTGATGACTAATAAGAACCTGCTGTATAAAAAAATAAATAAAATAAAATGGAAAAATAAATGTTCAGATGAATCATTTCCATGCATTTACTATATGAAACCTGGCTCTTTTAACATTGATAAAACAGAAGTATATAATCGAAAGCAAATGATGACACTCTGATTACTTAAAAGTTAAAAAAAAAAAGATAATAAATACAGTTCTTCACAGTTAGCATTTTCCCCAAGCATACCAACTTTATGAAATTTTGTAGGCACAACATTAATTTGGAGACAAACCTTATTGAGTCATTTTTTTTGGCCTACATCTCTATTATTAAATGTTTAGCTTTAATTAATTACAAATAGAAAGTTCCAAGCTACAGCAGAATAATGTGAAATTTATATCCTAGCAAAGGTACCACAATGGTCTCAGTGCTCAAAAAAAACAACCAATACCAAAAAAATATTCATAATATGAAAGTTGTGCTTCAAAAGAAATGAAATATGGAATAATCTTGAAATAAAATGTATATATCAGCTTAACAAAATAGGGAATAATCTTAAAATAAAAAGTACGTATTAAAAAAATTATGGACTCCTAAAGTGTTATAAGTAGATTTATACCCTACTTATGACTTTCTTTCAGTGAATCACTACAAACAACTAAATTCCACACTTAATGTTGAATTTATTACACCTTAATTTAGGAATGGAAAATAGGGCACTTTTTTCTAGAAAACAACTTCACAATAATGATAAGCTGAATTATATGTGTTTTTCCCTTTTATTTCCCCTACTTATGTTGATGAATATTGCAAAGGTATGTGCAGACATATTCTGATCTAATTTCCTTCCCAAAGAGTCTAATATAACCTTCCTTTTATCTTACAGAAATAAGGGTCCCCATGGTTCTTAAGAACATTAAATTAATTGTTGGTAAAATACTTAGAAGATAAAAAGCCTATCCATGCTAACTATTAATAGTATTTCTATTATAAGTATGACCTTGAAAGATGAAAATTATAGTTCACAATTAAATGTTGGCTGTACTTAGCAGCTATAAATACATCAGTGAAGAATCAGATTTTAGATTGAACAAAGAGAAAATGTTTTCTAAATACATTCCATATTCAGCTTGAGAAGTGAACTGTCCTATATGTATGATATACATATGATATCTTACATGTATATACACACATATAATTTTAGCCAGGATCATTAATATTATAATTGTCCAAGGACTGAGGTAAAATACCCAAGCTATAGCTAACCCAACTTGTTATAAAAGTGGGAGGAAAATGGTATAAATCGCAACAGATATAAAATTAATATAAACTCATCTCTACAAAAATGTTATTTCATAATTTTCTGTAACAGAACTTAAGTACTGTTTTGACCCTTATAGGGTGAAGGAGACATAATTTTGGTCAATTTAGATTCTTCCCATCTGATCAAATTCTGGAAGACCTAACAAATAACTGAGAAGCAGCATGCTATGTGTGTTATAGGTGCATTTTTCTGTTTCTAATCCATCAATCTTGGCACTGTTTGTTATTAACTGATCTATGAGGGCTTCTTCTGAGCATGCTTCTTCCTGCTGAATATATCTTACTTTTGAGAAAAGGACGCAGAGCTTCCCTGCTCTGGGAATCACAAGACGTCTTTTATTCAACAATTATTTCTAGCAATCCCACGAGATTTTGTTTTGAGAAAAATATTACAAAACACAAAAACACTATAAAAATTTTATGTACCAACAATCCCAAATTTATGTTTGTTCATAAAACAAACATAAATTTGTTATATTTTCTTTTTTAAAGTTTTTTATATAAAACATTATAGATAAAGTTCAAGTCATTTAATCCCCAATCAGCAGTTTCATTTGCTTTCTGCTTCACAGATTCAAACTTCCCAGTCCAAGCTGATATGCTCACACACAGAAATATAAAAGTAAAAAATATTTATCACTATTTTTGTTTGTACATTGTATAAATGCTATCCTACTATTTGCATCATTCTGCAACTTACCTGTTTTTACTAAATATATTTCTGCTGTATACCATGTATTACAGATGACCCTTGAACAGCATGAGTTTGAAATGCGTGGGTCCACTTATATGTAGATTTTTTTCAGTAGTAAATACCATAGTACTACATGGTCTGTTTTGGTTCAATCCTTGGATGCCAAACCATGGATACAGAGGGCAGACTATAAATTATACAAAGACTTTGAACTACATGAAGAGTGGGCATCCCTAAATCTCCCACCGTGTTGTTCAAGTGTCAACTGTGTGTATTCATTTCTGTTAACTACTATTCAGTCTTCCCTCAAATTAAGAGGGCAACATTTGGATATCTGTATCTTTTTCCATATTAATGGTCATTTTTTGTTATTGTTATCACAAGCAACTTTGTAATCATGCCACATACAGAAGTTCTATTTGGTTTAACTCAAATATATCAGGCTTTTCCTTTAAAGTTTATGCTTTATATTCTGCATTTAAGAAGTCGTTTTCAGCCTTGTAATAAAAAACATATTTTCCTATATTTTCTTTGAAATATTTTAAATGTAGCTATTGTTACAGTTTGGACTTTTTATGGGTTAAATAGAAACCTTGTTTACTTTTTTCCATGTACAGAACAAATTATTCCAATACCAGTTGTTGAATAGGTAATCTTTTCCCACTGTTTTGTAAAACTACATCTGTCATAAGTACAGTTCACATATATATATGGATTTCTTTCTAGTTTATATTTGATTAATACATTTGTCTATATCTTTTTTGAATCCATTGTATTTCACCCATTACAGCTGTACAATTTGCCTTGATATTTGAAATAACAACCTACATGTAGAAGAATTCCCTCTGAAAAGAACCTGAGAACTGACTGAACAGCTTACTCCACAACAAAGGATAAAGGGCCATATCAAGACAGGTAGGAGAGACACTGACTAACGCTCCCCCACCCCAGTCACTAGTGGGTTGACACACAAGCAGGAGGGTTCTCAGAAATACAGAACTTCTCCCTAAGGAGTAAGGGGTTTGTGCCTCACATGCAGCATCCCAACCCTCAGGACTCGCACATGAGAGACGAGCTCTAAAAATGTCTGGCTTTGAAAACCAACAGAGCTATGTTCAGGAAAACCATAGAGCAAAAGGGAATGGAGATTCTGATCTTAAAGAGCTGGCACACAGACTCATTTTACCTAGCACCCAGTGCAAAAGTAGCAGTTTGACAAGAACCAAGGCCATACATGAAGGAGATCCATTTACTAATCTTAAAGGATCTGCCAGAGGGGCAAAAACCTGTTGAGACCTTCTCCAGGAATGGAGACACTGGCAGACATTATTTTTATATTTTCCCTCTACCTTGCTAGTGCCAGCACTGCAGGTGCTACCTCTGCACTCTCACCCTAACCTGCTAACACCTCTTTCTCCATGCTGCTGTCTTGACCCACCAGAGGTAACAGGTAAGCACCCCACTCCATGCATCACCCCTGTGACCATTCCAGCAGCAGCATAAGCCCTGGCTCCCATGGCCTCCCCAAACCAGCATGTATGCATGATCTACATGCATACATGAGCAGTGGGATCTGGTGAGCAGATCCCACTGGGGAATCACACAGGGAACACAGGGAACACCCATGAGCAGTGGGATCTGGTGGCAGGGAAAGAATGCACTTCTGGCCCCCACAGGTCTGAAACAATCAGAGAGACAGTTCAAGAGGCAACCAAGAGCTCAGGCAAATTTAAATCATAAGGTCCATTGCCCACACAGGCCATCCATTCAAGACTAGGAGATGTAACTGTTTTGCCTAACAAATTCAAGCAAATACAGAGAGTCAAGCAAAATGATGAAACAGAGGAATATTTAAAACAAAAGAACAAGATAACCCCCTAAATAAAAACCTTAATGAAATGAAAATAAGTAATTTACCAGATAAAGAGTTTAAAGTAATGGTCGTAACAATGCTCACCAAACCTGGGAGAAGAATGAACACAGAGAGAACTACAACAAAGGGATAAAAACTATAAGAAAGTATCAAACAGAAGTCACATAGCTGAATAATACAATAACTGAATTGAAAAATACACTACAGGGGTTCAATAGCAGCTTAGATGAAGCAGTGAACAAATCAGCAACCTGGAATATTGGGCAATGGAACTCACCCAAACAGAGCAGAAAAAAGAAATTTAAAGAGTGAAGATAGCTTAAGTGACCTATGGGACAACATCAATTAGAATAACATTTGCATTCTATGGGCCCCAGAAGGAGAAGAGAAAGAGAAAGGGGCAGAAAACTAATATGAAGATATAATGGCAGAAAACTTCCCTAACCTAGGAAAGCAAACAGACATCCAGATTCAGGAAGCCCAGAGAGTTCCAAAGAAGATGAATCCAAAGAAAACCACACATTATAATTAATATGTCAAAAGTTAAAGATAAAAAAGGAACCTTAAAACTATCAAGAGTAAAACAATTTGTTATTTATAAGGGAACCCCCATAAGACTATTAACAGATATTACAGCAGAACATTTGCAGGCCACAAAGGAGTGGCATATGCTGAAAGAAAAAAATACTAACCAAGAATACTCTACCAGTAAGATTATCATTCAAAATTGAAGGAGAGATGAAGTTTTCCAGACAAGCAAAAGCTAATGCTCATCACTACTAAACCAGCCCTACAAGATATGTCAAAGGAACTTCTTAAGCTGAAAAGAAAGGCACTAATTAGTAACAAGAAAACATATGAAAGTAAAAATCTCACTAGTTAAGCTGAATATATGGTAAAAGAAGTAGATAAAACACTTATAAAGCTAGTATGAAGGTTAAAAGACAAAAGTAGTAAAAGTAACTATTATTACAATGATTAGTTAAGGGACAAAATAAAAAAAAATGTAAAATGTGACATCAAAAACATAAAACTTGCTGAAGGGGAGTAAAAATGCAGAGTGTTAGAATGCATTCAAACTTAACTTGCTATCAACTTAAAATAGACTGTTATATATATTATTGTATCATTACCCAGATACAAAAACCAGACAAGGACACCACAAAAAAAGAAAATTGCAGACTAATATCTCTGATGAACATAAATGTGAAAATCCTTAACAAAATATTAGTAAATCAAATTCAACAATACATTAAAAGAATCATACACCATGATCAAGTGGGGTTTATTCCAGTTATGCAAGGATGGTTCAGCATGCACAAATCAATGAATGTGAGACACCACATTAAGAAAATGAAGGATAAAAATCACATGATAATCTCATTAGATGCAGAAAAAGTATTTGACAAAATTCAACATCCTTTTATGATAAAAAGTGTCAACAAAGTGGAAATAGACAGGAGATACCTCAACATAATAAAGGCCACATATGACAATCCAATAGCTAATATCATACTTAACAGCAAAAAGCTAAAAGCTTTTCCTTTAAGTCCAAGACAAAACAAGGATGCTAACTCTTGCCACTTTTATTCAACACAGCATTAGAAGTCCTAGCCAGAGCAATTAGGCAAGGAAAAGAAATAAAAGGCATCCAAAATGGAAAGAAAGAAATAAAACTATCACTATTTTTGGACATGATACTATATATAGAAAACTCTAAAGACTCCACCAAAAAAAAACTGTTAGAGCTAATAAAACATTCAGCAAAGTTGCAAGGCACAAAATCAATATAAAAAGAAGTCTGTTGTGTTTTTACACACTAATAACAAACTATCGAAGAGAGAAATTAAGAAAACAATCCCACTTACTGTTATTTTTTCCAACACCCTCATTCTTGTTTTTTTTTGAATTTTATTTTGTTTATTTTTTTATACAGCAGCTTCTTATTAGTTATCCATTTTATACATATTAGTGTATACATGTCAATCCCAATCTCCCAATTCATCCCACCACCACCACCACCACCACTTTCCATTTACTATTGCATCAATAAAAACAAAATACCTAGGAATAAATTTAATCAAGGAGGTTAAAGATTTGTGCACTGAAAACCATAATACACTGATGTAAGGATCTAACTCCAAAGACAATGGCAACAAAAGCAAAGATAAACAAATGGGACTACATCAAACTAAAAAGTTTCTGCACAGAAAAGAAACCATCAACAAAATAAAAAGGCAACCCACAGAATGGAAGAAGTTATTTGCAAATTATATATCCCAAAAGGGGGTAATATCCAAAATATACAAAGAACTCAAACAGCTCAATAACAAACAAACAAACAAAAAACAAAGCAAACAATCTGATTTAGAAATAGGAAGAGGAACTGAAGAGACATTTTTCCAAAGAAGACATACAGATGGCCAAGAGACACATGAAAAGATGCGTATCAGAGAAGTGCAAATCAAAACCACAATGAGATATCACCTCACACCTGTCAGAATGGTTATTATCAAAAGGGAAAGAAATAACAAGTGTTGGTGAGGATGTGGAGAAAAGGAACCCTCATGCCCTGTTGGTGGGAATGTAAATTGGTGAAGCCACTGTGGAAAACAGTATGGAGGTGCCTCAAAACATTAAAAACAGAACTACCATATGATCCAGCACTTCCACTTCTGGGTATTTATCTGAAGAAAACAAAAACACTCATTCAAATAGATTTATGCACCCCTATGTTCATTGCAGCCTATTTACAAAAGCCAAGATATGAAAACAAACTAAGTGCTCATCCGTGGATGGTTGGATAAAGATGTGGTGTGTATATTTATACACTAGAATACAGCTCAGCCATAATAAAAAATGAAATCTTGCCGTTTGCAACAACACAGCAGACTTTCAGGCATCATGTTTCATGAACTAAGTCAGACAGAGGAAGACAAATACCCTATGATCTGACTTATATGTGGATCTAAAACAAAACAAAAACAAAAGAACAAACAAAACAAAACTCATAGATACAGATAACAGATTGGTGGTTGCCAGAGGGAAGCGGGGCTGTGGGTAGGAAAAATGAATAAAAAGGTTCCAGAGGTACAGACTTCCAGTTATAAAATGTCATAGGGATGTAATGTATAGCATGGCGACTACAGTCAACAATCCTGTGCTGCAAATATGAAAGTTGCTAAGAAAGCAAATCTTAAAAATTCTCATCACAAGAAAAATAATATGTAACTTTGCATGGTGACAAGTGATAACTAGATTCACTGTGCTGATCATTTGCAATATATACAAACATCAAATCATTATGGTGCACACTTAAAACTAATATAATGTTGTATGTCAATTACACTTCCATAAAAACATTAGAAAAAATTAAGTTAAATTAAATGTTAATACTACTTAAAATGCATGTCAATAGCCATTTAATACATTGCACTGATTTAGTTCAATTGTACATATTCCCCAAAGTGTTGTGCCTTAGGCTTTGTTCCAGATCATGTAAGATTTAATGTACAAACAAATATACTGCCTGTATAAAATTTTGTGCTAAAATAACATACTGTTTCAGATGGCCTAGTTATAGAATTGCAGTGATAATAGATAAAAAGAGACTTTTGAGTCTTAAAAACTTAGGTTATCAAGCTTCTCAATGTTATGCTTCAAGAATGGAAATATGACACCTTTTGAATTCTGATTTCTCTTTCCATAAGTATGTAAGCAATTTATTAAAATATGCTCATATAGAATTGCATTTTTAAAACAAAATGTGTAAGGAATTCATCAAAGTGACACATATTTCAATGTTGAACACTGAATATCCAAAATGTATTTTATTTTGTGTTATAAAACATCAGTGTCTTAAATATGCTAAATTGCTTTTGAGATGCTTCAATGATCTTGAGAGTATTATCTACCATGCTAAATCAATCAATCTCTAGGGAATAAAACTCTAATTCTCCTTTAAGTATAAATGTGATGATATTGGTCAAAATAAGATTTCCATGTACATGAATTTAGATTATAACTCACTTCTAAGATTTTTAAATAGTGGTGTTAACATGGAAATGAATAGCATGCTCAAAAGGATTTTCTGCATGTGAGACAATGGTTAAATTAATTACCGAGACAAGTTTAATATTATCTGAAATTATAATACGTAGCAAAAATATATTTATTATTTAATTAGTGTCTAAATAATACAAGTTCAAATTCCATTGGCTTGTTCAAATGTGTTTTTTCATCTTTATCTTCTTTTCCCTTTTATGTACTCTAGCAAACCTACAATCAGTCGAAATATTAATCATCTTAGGACAATTCCCTGTAACTTCATACCTGTGTTTATTTGCTGCAACTCTTCCCTCCACCAAAAATACTTTTCTCTTTCCCAATGTTTCCCAGACAGGCTCTGCCCATGGATGTCATATCATCCTCTGAAAATCCACTACATTTATTAATATTTATAAAGCAACTTTACCAGAATTACTTACTTGTAACCTACTTGAGGTCAGGTTTTAGTGAACAGGAGATATATTTTTAAATTTTATTTTAGAAAATTATAATATCAAGTAGGAACTTCCTCCATACACACAAGATATTCAGGCTTCTTTCAGTTCCATCATTTGGTGCTTTTGTTCTCACTCTGCACGCTCCCCGGATTTTAACTGATTCCCCAGTGGTCCTTCTCCAATTCATCCCTGACATTTCCCAAGAGCCCCAGATCCACATGTTTGCCTGGTTGTTGAAGAATTCCACACTAATATTCCAGGAGCAACACAAACTTAACATGCCTCAGTCTAAGTTCACTATTCTTTACCCATATAATTACTAATGTTGGTGGTACCATTGGGGTTTCAGTAATCAAAGCCCAAAACTTGGACGTCTTTCTAAAGGCTTCACCTTCCCAACCTTCCCATTCACCACCAAAACCTCTGGATTTTCCTTCATGTCTGATTATCTCGTATCTATTCTTTCTATTTCGTCATCACTACTGCCATTGCTTAGCTCAGGATCACAGTGTGTGTTTTTAACATGATTGCGGTAACTCTGTCCTTCATTTTCATCCTCATTTCACTCTACTCCAATCCATCCTACAGACTGTTTTCATTTCAACCTATTTCTAAGATGCCAATCTGTTATTTAAGAGATCTGCTTCAAACTCTCCATGAACTTTCTGTTTCCCTCAGAAAATATTTAACCTCTAACTATTATGCATGACTCTTCAAAATCTGACTTCTTGTTTTTGCTAAATACTTTCTCAAAATCACTTACTAAAAGCAGTAATTTTCTCAACATTTTGTAATATGCTTTGACAGAATTTAGAGTATAGGATAAAAATCATGTTCTCTTTGAAGGGTGTGGAGTCAAAGTCATCTGTGTTGTTGATTAAGGACAATTCCTTGTATAGTAAATGTCACAAGGAAGTAGAGTTAATAAGATTGAAATTATTTTACCAATACTCAACCATGATACCCTCCTCAAGTAGGGGGATAGAGGGATAACATTTCTGGGTTCATACCAACTGAACAAATGACTAAAATCTCTAAGGTTTCACACCTGACATCATTACTTAGAGCATTGGGTACAGAAAACTTTCCAGTAAGTGTTACCTATCAAGAGACCTGGGACTAGAACAATCTCATTAATGATCTCATTTAAGTTCTGTTGTTGTTCACTGCAGCTCCAAGAGGAAGTCACCTGTGTAGTTTACTTGACAACTATAAAAATGTACTTAGACCAGACATAAAGTAAGAAATGTGGAGGTAATTTTTACAGTGCTGTTCATTTGGGGTTGATTTTAATGTATTCCCGCTGAAAATATTTAAAGTCATTTATTGAAGACATTCCTCTTTTATCAGTATATACAATAGCATTCATCTTTCTAATCCAGATAAAACTGGGATATACAACCACATGACCCTAAGCCATTTCAAATGACAAAGATGTATACCAAGAAGAATGTAGAAGAGAGGAAATATTATAACCTTGAAATAATAAAGAAATATATCTATTTATCCTCCTGTCTGCAAACAATGATAATTTATTTCCTTATAATACAAGGACATGAATAAGAAGGAAATTTATAACCAAAATTACAATATCTGTGTAGCAAGACTGCCAAGGTCACTGAAATTATGGGTGAGGGATGGAGGACTAAAGCGAGGATCCCTGGCTTGTAGAATCCAGTAGAATCTCAGAGAAAAGAGTTCTCCAGTAGATGGCCTCATCTGAAGGACAAAAGCAAAGACCTTTTGTTTGAAACAGGATGAGTATACCAGGAATGCCCGTGGGAGCTACCCAGAACCCAGTTGGATGGTGTGGCATGTTTAGGGAGGTTGGTAAGAGGACAGAAACCTCGGAGCAAGTCCACTGTGCAAGACACAGAGCAAGCAGGCCCCCATGCGGTGGTGCATAGTATTGCACTTCTTATCTTGGTTGACTGAGATTTCTCTCACTTCCTTTGTTCACTCAACACATACTTATTGGAAAATGTATTGTGTGCCAAGCCTTAGTCTTTTGGGCAACATGAATAGACACTGCAGACAAATATCTTTGCCTATCTGATCTATCTCTCTCCCCTACACACACACACACACACACACACACACACACACACACACACACACACAGAGTCATACTGGGTTTTAATGAAAGGCTTGGAATCTTCCTGCAAGCATTCCTGTGCATTATTATTCTTTAAATATCTGTTCCAATAAGAACGCTCATTCATATACAAATCATGAAGCAGGAAGTAGAACAGGAGCTCTATGAATATGCTGTAAGGGAAAAATGATATTGAACAGAAATAAATAAAAATCAAGGCACTTTTTAGGGGAAAAAAACCCACACTTTGTCATGGAGCCAAAAAGAGTGATTAATAAATTCTTCATGGAGTCAAAAATATGATAAAAATGACCTCTGTAAGTAGAGCTCAAGGCAAATATTCAAGAAGATAATTATAAAACAATATAAAGGGATTTTAAAATAAGCAGACAGAGCTCAGGAAAGAAGTCTAATTGAAATATAAAAACATCAGAAAACTTTTGGCCACTTTGGAGGTAGTGACAAGGAGAATGGCTACATCAGTTTAAAAAGACGTGGCAGGGCTTCCCTGATGGCGCAGTGGTTGGGAGTCCACCTGCCAGTGTGGAGGACACAGGTTCGATCCCTGGTCCAGGAGGATCCTACATGCAACTAAGCAACTGTGCCTGTGTGCCACAACTGCTGAGCCTGTGCTCTAGAGCCCACGAGCCACAACTACTGAAGCACATGTGCCACAACTACTGAGCCTGCACTCTAGAGCCCGCAAAATACAACTACTGAGTCTGTGTGCCACAACTGCTGAGCCCACGTGCTACAACTACTGAGCCTGTGAGCCACAACTACTGAAGCCCATGCGCCTAGAGCCCGTGCTCTGCAACAAGAGAAGCCACTGCAATGAGAAGCCTGTGTGACGCAATGAAGAGTAGCCCCCGCTCGCCACAACTAGAGAAAGCCCACGCACAGCAACGAAGATCCAATGCAGCCAAAAATAAATAAATAGAATAAATAAATTTATAAAAAAAAATTTTTTAACCCAAAAAAAGCTGAAAAATCTGCAAAAGGATAAAAATCAGACTGACTCCAGGCTTCTCTGCACCATTCCCAACAGTACAAAACAGTGGAGTATTTACGACTACAGTTTAAAAGAAAAAGGATGTCTCATGAATTTTCTATATTTCTAAATTGCGGCTAGAAATGTTAAAATATTTGGCAAAAGACAAATATTTCCAGGCATGCATTATCCCAGAAACTATGGTTACCAGGAGTAATTTTTTAATATTCCCCAAGCAAGGAAAATGTAGAAATATGTTTTCAAAGAACTGACAGTAAATTTGGATCTACTTCATTGTAATAGTTAGGCATCACTAAGGGAATGATGAATATAAGACAGAAAGTAGATGTTATAAACCACAACAATGTAAATGTAACAACATAACTAAAAGAGTTTTAGAAGGAAAAGAGTGTGAGAGAGTGAGCATCTAAGATTGTGGCTTTCCAGCATGAAAACAAAAATAAAACCAAACAAACCAGTGAAAAGGAACCTACGCTGAGTTCATGCAGCTCAGCTAAAGAAATCATTCTAATCCTTGAACCTGTATTCTAGAAACGTCGAGATACTTTTTGTCATTAATAAAAAGAAAACAGGCATTACCATTTAATGTTTCTGTAATTTTACACATATATGAAATCCCATTTATTGGAATATTGAATCCACAATTTTTTGGCTGATGTATATTTCATCATTCCTTAGTAATCTTCTGCCGTATCATCTGTTGTACGACATTTTTCCTAAGTCCCTTTAAAGATAGCAGTAGTCACTTTTTCCACTCTAAAGGCACATACAATTTTATTGTTTTACTTATCATACTTTAAAATACACTTAGACATTTCTCCCGTGTTAAATTCATTCATTCTATTCTATACCAGACACAGACTCAGATGCTTCAGACAGAGCAGTGAAGAGCCCACCACTCTCCACCCTGAAACTCACATGCTACTGATTATGAGAGCCTTTCAGAAGCATCCATGTGATATTCCTCTTGGCATCTGTAATACCAGCTCATTCATATGAAAAAGGCAGAAGGGGTGAACAACGAGAATCTTATCACTTAATAACATAAATGTCAATTCCTGTTCATCATACTGTTACATGTTTATGAAACAGAGGTTATCTATTTAGCACTTAATCTATTAACATATTATTTAGTATCTATTTAATATTTATTATCACCTTGTCATATGTCATATATTAAATTATTTAAAAGCAAATGTATATTATAGCAAAGAAGATAGGAGATATATATATATGTATATATGTAGTCTGTCGTCTTATATTTTTTATATTATTTTTCCAAAGTACTTACAATCTGAATAGATAATAAACAATAAGTATGGAAACACTAAATGATAAAGAGAAGCTAAGTTCTGTAGCAAACTGCTAGAAATACAATGTAGCTGAAAATACAGTTTTATGACGTAAATTTTTTCACTCAAAATGGCATATTTGATTACTTAGAGATTTTCTGTGGATCGGCACTGCCCTTGTTACACCTCTCCTGTTTTCCATTTAGACATTTCTTACTTTCTCAGCTCCTCGAGGACAGAGGTACTTGGAGAAGTGGGGACACACCTTTACTTGCCAGCAGCTCTAGTTGAAGGTTAGGAGGTAAAGACATATAATATACTGACCTAAATGTGACCTTTTGTGACATTACTACTCAAATTGTAGTTATGATGCAGATTCACAAGGGAATTACTTGTGAATTTCAATTCATTCTACTCTCATACCTCATTATCTTGGATAATTAGAGTTAGCTGTGTTTTGTGTAGAGAACATAATAGATATTAACAGAATTTGAAACATTATATAATACTGCATTTATTAATATCTGGAAACATTTTGTTGTCCTTTACATATATTTTTTAAATATACCAATAGCGTTTAACTCTCCATATTATGTAGAAAATTATGGTTCACAAAATGAAGGGTTGGAAGAACAAATTGTTCACTGAGATGAAGACAAAGTGAACTACCATTTATTTAAGATTCACATAACAAATTTTATTCAGCTCTTCCTGGATACCACACACTCTTCTGTAACATATGGATACAGCTGTGGACAAGCAGAAAAAGGCTCTTCAGTTATGAAACTGACGTCCTGGTGGAAACAACATATGTAGATGTAGTGAAGCCTCTCCCAGAAGGTAGCATTGGAATGAAGAGCAGAAATTCTGGATGAGATGAGGGAAAAGACAGAGTTATTGTTATCTGAATCATAACTACAATTTGAGTAGTGAAAAAAATTATAATTACCTAAAATATCAATGAATATTAAAGAACATATGGTGGTAGTAACTAATCAAATATTTAATAAAACATAATGTACAGAATTAGCTCTTTGCACAATGAAATACTTCCTACCCGCTATATAAAAATATTACACATAGCCAGAAAATACCTATTTATGAGATATGTACTTTTATAAAATGTTAATTAGGGAACAAAATGTAGATGTGATCAAATTATATAGGTTTTATTCAACTTTTATGGGCATGATAAAGAAAACTTTAAAATTTTAAAGAAGGATAGATGAACTTATAACAAATATGGGTATAGCACAAATTTATAATGTCTCTTAGAACAAAACCCAAAACAAATAAATATTGCTTGTAAGTAAAACTGTGCTTTCTGCTTAGATAATCATAGCTAACAAGCCTGTAATGCTTAATATGTCCTAGGTATCGTTCCATGTTACAGGTACCACCTCCTTCAGTCTTTATAAACTCTAA